>NW_010522464.1:20299-47362 GCF_000687285.1 Phaethon lepturus
GAAGTACTGGTAGAAGGGAAGGAATATGATGTATTTCAAATATTTTTCATGTATGATGTGAGAGGTTGTCATAATAAGTAACATGAAAAGAAAAGCTCATATCCATGTATAACCCAATCATTTTTTCATACTCATACATGAATTCCTGTCAATACCCAGTTATATCTGAAAACACAGGAGCCTGATCATATAAAACATACATAGGTTTATTTAGATTATCTTTTAATCTGGGGAAAAACAAAAGAAGAGCATAACTGAAAACTCTAGGCAACTGTTCGCAGAGCTACAACTAAGACAAAGCCAAATGACAGAAATATAAATCCCATATAACTAAAATTGTTAACAAATAGGTAAAGCATTAACTTAGCAAAGCACATAAGCAACCTGGGGTAAGGTGAATAATTCATAGGGAAAACTGTTTTATGTAACACTTTTAAAGGTTGGGATAAAAATTCTGACACTTCCTTTTGTTTCTTCTGAGTCCCCTTGCTAGAGTTTGCTGGAAGGTATTGTGGAATATGGCTGATTCTGGCTCAGGTTTTCGGGATGGATCACTGGAGGTTTTCTAAATTGGTCGGCAGTAGATTTTGCCAGCACTCATCTCAAACTTTCCTAGCTTTCTCCAGGGTGCAGAGTAAGCTGGATCAGGTTTCATGTTTAAATTAATTTGGAATTGCTTTTTCCAAAAGTGACTGGAGTTTGCAAGTTTTTCTGCTTTCCTTTGCTGGAGATGAAATATTACTTTCTGCTGCTACACTTTTCAGAGTTAGGGTCTCCAGCATTTTATCCGACCGATATGACCAGATCCTTCTTACCTTCTACCACAATTCATTTGTGTTCCATTCTAAATTTTTCTTAACCAAGTACAGTTCTATTCCTGTCAGATTTACCCAGTTCTGAGATCCCATCTGCTTGGCTATATATTTTTTAACAGATTCTGTTTGCTATATGCTGACCTAGTTCAAAGTTACATTTGCTCATTGACTGTTCTGTACTCCACCTTCTCCCATGTTTATTTCAACAGAAAATTGTATAGGTTTGCAGTTAGGTTTTTCACCTAGGGCATTTTTATAGATTAGAAACAGTACAAATTCAAGTATTGATCCCTGGGGACCCCATTTAATACTTTACCTAAATTGAAATAGCTCCATTTACAATCACTTTTTATTCCATATGTGTAACCACTGAGCTATTCATCCAATTTCATATTACTGCATATCTTGAATCCTTGAAGCTCTTTACTGTGGGCAGTCTTGTGACAATGCTTGCTGCTTAAATACACCACATAATACCCCTGCAGTGTACATCTGAAGTACACTATGAATACAAGTCTAACATTACACATGTTGGGCCATCTAATGATTTTCCTTTTGCTTATGCCTGTTTTGTTTATCAGAAAAGGAAATTATTCTGTTCTTGCAATGGCAACTCTGTTGTTCTTACACACAGGAAAAATGCAGTGATCAAGATTGACTGCCATTCTTTGGCTATTCTTTCTATCATGTGGGTTTGATTGCTCCAGTTTGTAGACCCGAAAGTGTCATCATAACAAAATGCCTCACAGACAGATCTTAAGCTCCTCCTGAGCTGCATCTCCTTTTTGAAAGCTCTACCATTCCCTATAAAACTGAGAAGTTATACTGGGCATTAACACAGAGTCCACACTGAGCAAGCAGACCTTGTACCATATAAAGGCTCCAAAACTCCACAATGATTCCTGCGCAAGCTCAGCCAGAGACAGGCTAATCTAGCAATGACAAGAAAAATTCCAAACCTAGCAAAAATTTCCATGCTGACTGGAGGGGTGGAAGGGAATTTATGACAAGTCAAGCAGAGAAGTAGGTCTGATGCACAAGGTTAGCGTAGTTCCACTCTCTAAACCAAGCTCCCAGAGGCTGACACTTTCCTCATTGGAGGGGAGACTGTACAAGACAACAGAAGCAGCTCAGCATTTTAAGGTTCTCTTCCCACCCTTATCTGGTTCTTGCTGAGAACAAAAAGTCCTTTCTCCTGCCCTCTCTAACACTAGGCTTTGTGGAGAAGCTGTGGATCCTAACCAATTCTTTAAGGCTTTTCAAGGAATCGGAGAAACCCAGTGTCTGAAGGAAAAGCAATGATGACACTAAAAGCAGCAATGCTGAAACAGAGAAATTCATGCACTGGAGAGGGGAATGTAAGAACTTCTGGATCTAGAGATGGAACTGATATGGAATCTACATTGTTTTTCCATAATAAGAAAAGCTTCAGTCCTCTCAAAATGGGCACTAGGATTGACGACAGGCAGATGTCAGTTCTGTGGCAATGATCAGCAGGTTGGGAGAGGCAGAGTTAATTATAATTTTGGAAGCCTCACACCACCAGGCAGACCAAAACAGCTGATAACCCTGTCAGACCAACATTTTGGAGCTAGACAGGAATATTCAAAATCAAAAGGCACACCAAAATAAGCCAATACATCTAAACATTTGAGGCACATGCATATAAATTCAAATTCTCATATATAAATGCACATACATACACACATACCAGTTAATCTCATAGATCTTTGGAGATCTGCCTCAAGATTTTTAATTTTTGGATTTGGCTATCCTGCAATTCTAATGGGATTGTTACATGAATGTGAAGTTACTTGTTACCCTGCTAAGGGACTGGCTGTAGAGTTCAGTGGAACTAGATACGACCTCCTTTTCCTCCTAAACACAACTCAGTTAGAAGCTTGGTCATATTATTTTAAATGTGGTATTAGATCATTATGTAATATTTTTTCTGTCTTTATCTGATATCCATCTGATGCATATCACCCATCACCATTTCCAAATTCTTCTGTTCACAGCTGAGAGGACAACTGGACTTGAACTATTACATCAGCCTATCTTGCCCATTTGGTATCTTTTCAAATAAAACACCTTTGCATTTTTTCCATGTTACTGCCCACACTTGGAGCAGTGCTCTTAAGCATCTGCAAAATTGCCTCATTATCCTCCTTTGAACTTTCTTTGCATCAAATCTTGTGTTTAGGTGAGGAGGAGGGGACAACAGGAGATAAGAGCAGGTCCAATGCATGTTACATTCTGCAGAGCTGCAGCAGAGGCCTGAGGTTACAAGTAAAGAATAATTGTGCTGCTGTTCAGCAAGTTGAAGGATTATTTTTCCCAGCATCCATGAAATAATTCTACATTAAGTTTAGCTATAAAGTCATGACACTGGAGAAAGGACTTGGCTCTAAGCCAAATGTTTTTCGTATTCTGTTTCACTTTCCTGGTATAAAATATTTAAGAAAACATAATTCTGCTTAAAATAATTCTATAAAAAAGTCATCACATTCTTGTCTTTTTTATATGTGTCAGAGTCAGACATTTCAAAATTATTTCATCCAGCATAAGGCTTCAGCCTCCCTTATGCTGTAAGTGATCAGTACTTGCAAAAGCCCACAGAATTTATTCTGAAAGGCAAGCCCAATAAAAAAAATAAAACTTCTTAATGCATTAAAAACCTTCTTCCTCTGATCTGAGTGTTTGTATTGTCACCAGCCATTGGAGAATGTGAATGTTTCTACATAGAACAGATTAGTGCTAATGAAGTCTCTGGTAAACCATGTGGAATTTCTGGCCCTTCTGTCTGTTGAGGCTGTGGAAAAGCTCTGCTCTTTCTGAGATTTGAGAAAATTATGGTTATTTAAGAAGTGTGAATGTTTGGTGTTGTGAGTGACATTCTAGTTTTGATGGAAAGACTTTATCAGATGGAGAGGTTTTAAAGTCTTTCTTCAAGATGGTCAGACTTTCAGTTCACCTAATCTCCTCTGGAAGTTCATTCCACAGCCAAGACCTTTTGGCCAAGCCTTTATATGTGTTTTGGGTTTGTGATGTTTTTAAAAAAAGAGAGAGAGGAAGACACTATAATTCTGACTCTCTATAAAGTAAAAAATGGTTTAGCTAAGAACAAAATATTGTAAGTTTTATCATTCAGACTTTTTTTATTAACCAGTAGAATTTATTTCATTTATTGAACTACTTCATTTGACTTTTTAAAAAAGTTTTTATATAATCTGATTTCTATTTAACCTAAGTTTTGGCCTAAATAATAAATGCATCCTGAATACTTAGGCACATTAGATCCTTCCTTTCAATCTGGTATTTCTGAAACACGGTGGCAAGAAATCAACTTATGTTCATGTCTGAAAAAGATCCTTAATGCTGCTGTCCCGAATACGTAGCTGTGGAGGATGCCCCCAGTGAGGAAGTTTTCCCTTCAGTAGCAGTCACAATGTTTGGGCCGTTCCCAAAAGTGGTACTACAAATTCTACCATATGGCTACCCAGCTGGGCAAAGTCTGTGAAACACAAAGTCACAGAGTGGGTTTTGGGTTGGTTTTGTTTGTTTGTTTTTTCCTTGTTTTTTTTTGCTGCATCGCCAAGGAGGCTTATCGATTTTCCACAGGCTGGCTCCAGCAGAGACTGTTTTCTTCTGCTCAATCTATTTTAGGGAGGTCAGTGAAGCTACCTGATGTCTGATATAAACAGGGAAGGAGAAAGAAATTTGAAGGGGCTGCTAGGCCAAGTACTTCCTTCTGTAGCAGCATGCACAGGAATGAAAAGGATTCAGAGATCACTCATGTCCTGATGTCACTAGGCACCAGTAATGTCTCCTTTTTATGAAGTGAATTAAGAAGTCAATATATGTAGCAGCTGAACTTAATAGAAAAAGAGTTTCCTATTGGTTTCCAAGAAGAGGGGTGAACAAAGTCAGCTATCGCTCCGAAAAAGGTCACAACGACATTCCTTCAGTCCCACATACGCTCCTGAAAAATCAAGTACTCTGTTACGTGGGACAAAGACAAGGAAGTAGATTACTGCAGGAAAATGAATTATTTCCTGACACAGAGTGCTCTCCTGGTCATCTTCCTTCACATTTGCCTCTGAGAACTTGTCAAGTTCCGCCAGCAAAAAGCCGTCCCGCACAGCCCCCAGGTATAGCCCTCTGATGCTGCAGGGCCAGAATGCCTACATCCATTCAGAGAGACTGGTCTTGTGGCAGTCGTCTTTGTTAAGGTTCTGGTTCTCATTTTTAGAACTGTTCGGAAAAAAATTAAAACCCGCTTCATTTTTTGACAGTAATTAACCTTTTGGAGAATAATCATGCTTCATTTCAGAAGGTCAACAGTTAAAGGGTGAGTGTTTTGGCTTCAGCTCACCAGACAACACACACTCCCATTGAGACCACAGTGTGTTGAGTCAAGTCTTTAGTGGTTTTCAAATGCAATTCACTTTGCTGCAGCAAACTGTAGCTTTTTTTTTTATTTTAGTACAATACTTCATGACCAGAATACATTACAGGGTCAAGCACATAAACATTTTTGTGTATGCCAAGGCATATTGTAACGTTATCATTTGCTGAGACCATCTATTAGCATTTCTCATTTGGTCTAGTAAGGCAAACTGGCAGCGACACTATTCACCCCATGAATGTAAATGGGTGCTCAAGCTACAGTTGGGAATGTGTAGCTCATGACATCATGTAAACTACAGTAGCTTTGACTTTAAGGTAAAAACTAAATATGTGTATCTGTACTGGAATTTCATAAAGAATTACAAATATTTTTTGGAATTACAAAAACTACAAGATTAAAAAAATATATATTTTTCTGTTTTGACAGTTTTTAGATCCTGTTTTTACAGGACAAATGCACCCAGCATTACTAAATACTACAGACATACCAACCTTACTTTTACTTCTGCCTTTTTATTTTAGTTTCTCTTTAGCTTTTCTTCTCTTTTAGACAGAAGTAAACTATGAATTCTGCTACTTTGGGATTTTTTTACAGTGCCTTTCCGTGCACAGTGCTCTGTTTATAACATGTTGGGAGTCACAACAACTATTCACTGAATCTGTTCCTTGCATTTTACAGACAACGCTGAACTGTTGACTGAGTACTGAGGTTTTCTTACTGGGGACACTGGGACTTCCTTAATAAATGAAGCTTTACCTCTCCATATCAATTACTTGGACATTTTTTTTCAACCTGGTTAAATGCTAGACAATAATTTCCAGCCAGAGTCTATTCTATTTGTGTCCAGAAAGGAGACAGTCCCTTTTCTGGTGTTAACCACCATAACGACACTCCCTAGATTTATTCTTTTGAATCTTAGTTAAACTGAGATTTATCTCTTCTAGTTCTTGATCATCGATTATTAACCCCACACTTACCTTGACTCAATCCCATTTATTTCAAAGGCATTATCTCCACAGAAAGGCAAAACTTATGAAGTATAAGGGATCTGTGAGATAGTGACTTAGCAGTAAGGTTATTAGTAGCCTTAGCACTGACAGTTCTGTTTTCTGTATTATTTTGGGTTTTTATGATTTTCTTTTTTCCATTCCATTTTAGCCCTTTAATCAATCTTCAGCCATGGAACATTTTCTTCTTTTAAGATTTGCTGGATAGAGTAGCTTTGGAAGAAAATTTTTTATTAGCATTTCACAGCAATTTTGGTTTATCTTTAGTTTATGGTTCAGTATAAATTAATCCTTGGTTAAGTCACCGTGTGGCTCCATGGAGCATTTTGACATGCCTTTGACCATGGTTCAAAATTACCATCCATTTCCCTTCTCTCTCCCTTGGTTTATCTCTGTGTGTCACATTTTAGATAAAAAAAGGTTCTTTCAGGACAAAGTTTGTATCTGTGCCAAGAAGAACAGGGTCCCAGGCACCGGAAGCATTTACAGATGTTACACTATATTCCAGGTAGTTCTGTGTGGGAACCTTTTGAAATTAGCAGGTTACATTTTATTACTATTTGATGGATATTCTTGTCTTCTGCAATAAATTCTTTAGCACAATGATTTTATATATAACATTTGTTATTTAGCAGGACTTAGCAGCAAAATATTGTTCAAATCTTTTAAATTTCAAACTGCATAATAGGTCTTCAAGATGAAAATCATTCAGCAGTGACTAGTTTCTGAATTACTTACTCAAGTTAACCATATAAGTAACAAATTCTGTCTCCATAGCACCACATGCAGACTTGTCTCCATGATGAAGATTATTTTAGTGGGGAAAAAATGAACATAGACTTAGATTCAGATTTTCATATTTCCTAAGTTTTCTTTCAGTTTTAGAAGGGAAAAGAACCCAGAGAGTTATATTTTCTCAGATTTTCTTCTGTAGTCCAATGAAGCAAATGTCTTGAAAGTCCAATATGTTGCAGAATTTTCTGTTTCTCTGTTCATAAGAAAAGAGTAGGTATTCATTGAAACTACATTGGATTTTACTTAATTTCCATCCACTGTGTGAGGGAGTTGTATTTGGCCTTCTAGAATAATGGTGAAAAGCACTTAAAACAGAGGTCCATCTAGTCCTGGCAGTACTCTGACTGTAGCCCACAGCATGAAAATATGTAGTGATGCTTTCCCAGGATACTCTTGAGCCTCCATGTATTTGCTACTGAGAGATGTGAATTGATTCAGTACCTGAATCGTACCTGAATTTGTACCTGAATTGATTCTGGATTTGGGTGTGTTTTGCCATTATTTTGTCCAGTCACTACTTAAACCCATTAAGTACACATTTCTTTATATGCATATTATGTATATTATGTGTTTTATATATATATATAAATGCATTATATATATAATACATAATATACACATGCATATATACACACACAACATACAGATATGAAAATCTGAGGCAAGGCATTCCACAGATACAATGCATCACTTTTACTTCAGTTTTAATGTGCTCCATAAAAAGAAGAATCAAAGCTTGTTGGTTTCCTTAAGATCACTCTGGATTCCTTAAAAGTCAAATGTCAGTTTGAGTTATTTGTAAGTTTCCCTTAGAAAAATATTTTTAAAGTTAAAAAATTTTAATATTCTAATAATATGGTGATCAAGACAAATACTGAGAGGCTATACAGAATAACTACTCAGCCATTATTTTGTAATAACACTCTAAAACTTCTTTCAGCTAATAGAAGTAACTCTATGTTGAGCATATAAGCACCTTAGCTCTACACAACATTGTACCAATGGTTGTGAAAGTTCTAGCTGCAAACCTGTAACCATAAAGTAGCAGTAAAATCTGATAAATGAATGCACAGGGTGCTTCACCAAGAAGTAGATTTCATCCCCAAGCGTGAAAGTGATGTCTGAGGACAACTTTACTATAAATGAGAAGGCAGGAGAGGAAAAAGCATTGAAGCTGATCTTGCCTTTGAGCTATGCTGACCACTGGATCAATAGCTATCATTAATAGAGGTCTCTTAAAGGAAGCTAGATGCCACAGTGCTGACATTTAACATGTGTCAGGTGGCACCATGTGCACAGGCAGAGAACTTCAAGTTTAGAATTGGAAGAGACAGAAAATGAAAGGAGATTCCTAAGCTAAACAGCAACTCTTCCTTGGAATTTTGGGTAGTTGTTGAGTTTTTATAGAAAAGTAACCTCTTGTTACAACAAACTGGTGAAGCTAGAGTTCATTTTAATACTAAATTTTAGATGTTTCAGCTTGTTACATGTACTTGGGATCACTGGAACAGAGAAAACAGTGCACATCTGCATAAACCTCATTAGCAGTTGAGGGCATGTCATACTCATTTGATTAATCTTAAATTGCCATTGAATCTCATTTCAGGTCAAACAGGTTGTCATTTCAACTAATTTATCTAAAATCAAATAATGAACTTACCAAGCTTGGTAAATGCACTGCTTGTGTTGTTTGTATTGCTTGCCTCTGACAACAATCTGTATTTTTAATATTGTAGGACGATCATAAAACACTGAATATGCATACACATAGATAGCATACACATGTCCCTAGAATTAATAACGAGATTAAAAAAATTTTCAAAACTATATCTGCATATAGATACAAAATGCTTTTGTCTGTAGCAGAATGCTAGATGACTTCACATACAACAGCACTGTCTAGAAAACCCTCTGGAGAAATGGATTTCTGATAGTTTCATCACTGTGCAATCATAATAATAAAAGATAATCCCCTTACTCCAAGAAAGGTATAGTCTGAATAGACAAGACAAAAGGGAAAGAATAGAATAAGTCACAAAAGAAAAGTGAAATGTCCAGAATTAGATAGGACAGGGTCTGTCAAATTCTATTCTAATACCACAGTCATCAATATGTAGGTAACACTACACATACAAGCAGTGTACTAATACATATTGTTACTGATTCTTGTTTAAGGACCATCTTCCCCCATCCAAACAATGACATTTAGGAATATCAGACTTAAAAGTGCACAAATACAGAAGACAGTAATTTTTACTGTAAGTTCAGCCCTTTTGTTCTAGAAGAATACCAAACAGAAAAAATCTTCTAAATTCTCTCCCAGAATCACCCCCCTTTCAGATAGTGCTCATTTGCTATATGAGGCATAACATAAAGTGTCTGCTGTGGCCAAAACAATTAAAAAAGCAAACTTTCACTGAACTCTACAGAGGAAACAGAAGACAGAATAATTTCAAGCAAATTACAGATCTGTGATATCTTCCAATAGGAATGAGGGAGAAAAAGCTTTATATGTATTTTGCAATTTATTTCTGATGAAAAACTAGCCAAGAAGTCTTTGTCTTGAGGAAATGAATATAAATTTCCTCACATATCAGGAAAGTCCATAATCTTGCAAAATTATCTTCATACCATGCTGTGCCTGATGGGAATAGGATAATAGAGTTCTTAATCTCTCTTCAGAGAGAAGGAGATCCTGCACGGTTAGGTCCCTAATCTCTCTTTTGCTCCACCCACATTGGTAGCAACACCATTTAACTTTTCACCTTCTCCTTGGTTTCCATTCTCCATTCACCCAGCAATGACTGACAACCTCATCTTTCGCTTTCAACTCCCTTCTCCTCAGTGCCTTAGAGCCTCACAGAAAACAGGCCCAGAAACTCTTAGTAATCCTGGTAAATCAGTTAGCAAGCTCCAAACCCATCTTTTTATTCCAGTACAAGGATGGGTTTGCTTTGATCTGTTCTTGGTGAACACTAAGATTTTTCTGAGCGCAACAGCTACAGAGCTGACAGCAATGTCTTCTTGCTCATACAGCTCCTGAAATATTCCTGTTTAGCAGTAAGTTGTAAAAGAAACTGATGATACATTATTGCTTTTTTTTATGCTCTCATCTCCATCAGAATTTGTTCATGGTGTAACTTTGTACTTCTGGTGACTCGTAATCAGTTAAGATAAAAAGCAATACAACGTTTGAGAAATAACTGCTGCATCCAGTGAGAGACTACTTTAACACAGTCCTTGCCCTCCCCATTTTCCTTTTCCTCCTTCAGACCCTGCCCATCCCACAGACATTTAATGCTTTGCAACAGAGTTCTCTTTTTGTGCTCAGGTTTATTAGGACATCCACTTGAAAAGAAGGGTCTAACCACACTTTGAGGGGCTCTTTTGTGGAACTGCTCTGACATCCCACACTTTCACAAAACCTTTCTTGTTTCTCGGGCTGTATCATTTGTGTTCCCCAACTGCCACAAATCCCAGCTCCCAAGAGCCACGCTGAGCTACCACAGTAACTGAGGAGCCTGGGTAGAAGCAGCCAACAACTAACCTTGAACCAAAACCAGGAAAAGATGGAATTGGTGGACAGTGTGTCAGACCTAAGGAAGCAATGACACTCTTTGGTGAGAATGAATATAGACAAAATATATAAATATTTCTTCAGATCAGAAGTAGTCTTTTCCTAAATGGCTTTAAAGTTTTATAGTTTTGATTTTACCAAAAATAAGTTTAGGGTTTGGAGGATTTTTTGCTTCTTGATCCTGAAACCTTTGGGTGTGTTTGAGCAAATCTTTCTGATTAAATAATGAGAAAACAATAACACTAAGTTCCATGACTCCAGGAATTTGAGATAAATATAGTGAGATTCGTATGAAAGCTGCTGGAGCTGACAAAACTGGAAAAGTAAACCCAGCAGCTTGGAGAGAAGTCCACTCAAGAGTAGGTATAATTTATGTGAATTCAAAGTTCTGAGAATGTGAGAAATTAATGCCTTTGATTTTTTAAATAAATTGGAAAAAGAGAATGAAGGCAAAATTTCTGTTTAATAATGTTTATCCATAAATAATAGTAACTTCATGGTTGCAGGCTACAAGCAAGGAATGTATATCTTTAGCAAGCTATTTGGAGGCAAGAAGCAGCACCATCTTTCATACTCTTCTCCTACCCCTTCTTTGTCTTTTAAATGCTTTCCTTTGGACACACAGAAGAGATTTTCATTGTGTTGAGAGAAGAGGAAAGCTTCAAAATATAAAAACTAATTTTACTAGAAAGCTAATGACTGCACCATAACCCAGATTTTCTATGGTTATTGCATTAGGGAGAAAGAGTTATGAAACTTCATGCTTTTATACATTTTGTTGAGCTTGCAATCCTGGCTGAAGGAGAGAGCAAATTCTCAGGTGCTAAACATCAAATTGCTTATTGGAACAGCTGCTGCACTGAGCTGAGTAAGCAGGACATGCAAGGAGGGGTTTTTCTAGGCTAGTCTTTGACCAGCTTCAGTGCTAACACTTACATATTAAAGGAATATCTTACAGTTAGAACATTGTTATTGCTATTTGCCTTCCACTAACTGTACAGACACAAGTGTTCTTTTTGCATCTCTTGCTGTTGGTTCCACTGTTTCTGTCTCACACTGGTTAGGGTCTGCAATGTGTATTTTGTGTGTCCTATTCTCCAAGCTGTAAAACTGGGGGGGGGTTGTTAGGATTGTTTTCTGTTTGTTTTTGTTTTGGAGGGGTGGGGTGGTGTTATTGAACAAGTATTTCTTGAAGAGGGAGACTGGAAATACAAATCTTTTCCCTTTTGAAGACCAGTGAAATGCACTGGGGCAGAGTTAGCATTAGGAAACTGCATATTGTTTTTCTTTTTCTTCCAAAGAAATAGTGGCATTATAGCCACTAGCACAGGAAATCCTCCGAAGTACAGCTTTTTTTCTTTGAATACATTACAAAGAAAAATGTTCACTGATTTTATGTGGGGTGGGCAGAGAATGTTAAATATCATGAAATAATACTTATTGGAATGCAGATTATGCAAGATTCAGACTCTTTAACTTCCAGAGATGAGTTTGAGTTCTTTTGTTGACTTAGATGATGAATTGAATCATTTCCTTGGGAGCAGGTAAGGCTGAGCAACTATTAGTTGCTCTGTGATGGAAACAAGATTAATATTGTGGCAAACAACTTATTTTGGCTGTCAAGGTGGAAGCAGGGGAATGCTGGAGCACCTTTCACCGCAGACACTCCACATTGACAAGCTCTGCAAGCAGGTAGGAGTGTCTGAAGTAAGAGGCATGATTCTGCAGAGCAGGCTCCATCAGACCTGCATTAATACCCCTCCCCTCCCCCCTTCTCACTTTCAGGCTTTATTTCCTTAACCTTTGATTTCACTCTTAGTGTTTCTGCATTTTTTTTTTTTGCTCCAGTGAAGTAGGGGTTCAGCTCCCACTGGGGAATAAAAGGTGCCACTCCTGAAATCTCCTGCTCACTTTGAACAACAACTTACTGAGAAAGTCAGCTTCTGTTTCCAGCAGGTTTCAATTCATGTTAGATGCCTGCAGGAAACAGGCACATTGCAGCATCTGATTAAAGTCTTTCATTGCTTAGATTAATGCAAGGTCAGCTAGTGAAAAAAAAGAAAAATCTTTCTTTAATAGAAAGCAAGCTGAAACAAAACTAAAAAGCCTATTCTCTTAAAATTCAAGCACAAAACCAAATATTCCAATCTTGAAAAATAAATCCTAACAATGATATGGATGATTTTGAAAACTCTCCTCAAATGTACTTTTTCCCCAACAGCAAAATGAAATTTTTCCCCTAAAATGTACTTTCCTCCCAATATTCTAACCACAATCTTCAACATTTCAATAATTAGCAGGATATAATTATCTGGAGATCAAAAAGCAGCTTCCATACTTCTTCATCCCAATTAACAATAAGCAAGCATAAAAACACTAGAAGTTTGATTTATGGAAGTCCAGAAGATGCATTCTAGGACATCCAGGATGTAGTCAGGCCTTCCCTCTTCACCAGTGGAGTCAGAACTTTTACATTTTCTGAATCACTACTTTCCACTAGTTTTCATCACAATCCTCTATTCAAGCAAGAAATCTGCCAGTCACTAGCTTAATTCATAATTCTGATGCTTCATATGGTCTCAGTATATCAACAGCAGTTGCCTTCCAAGTTGACAGGTTCTCAGATTTCTTGCCCTTTTAACAATCCACTCTGAGATTTAATCTCCCAGGTGCTTCCTGTTTGCAGATTGTGGAGCAATAAACAGCAACATCAGTAAGTATGCAAGTTTGCTACGTCTTGCTAGTTGGGAACCTAGAGGTAGAGAACAGGTCTGAGAGAAGGAGGAAGATATTTATGTACATTGTTCTGAAAAATTATTAAAGAGCTATGATTATATTTGGTTTCAGTGGAAAGTGTCAGAACCCGGAGCTTTGTAAATTCTCCTGAGCTAATTCACCAAAAACATTCAGTCATTCTGTTGACCACTGCAAAAGTTGCCCTTGGGCCATTTAACTTCTAAATGAGCTACACAGGAAATACAGGAGAGTCTGATTGATTAAATGTTTTCTGAGCAGACAGTTTTTAAAATAAGTCCATGCCCAACATACACATGCCTGTAAAACAGGTCTCTTGTCAAAGTAAGTGTATACTTATTTTCCTATATAATTAATTTAGTAAAACAAATTTTCTAGATCAGACCTTGGTGTCTATTTTGCAGCTGAAAGATACTTGGTGTCTTACGCTTTAGGAAATGCTGACTGAAATGGTCAGAAAATGGAATTTCTTGGAAGTTCACATCAGCCACTCGCTTTCTCTGAGTCTTCAAAAAGCTTAACCCAAGTGTCTCTAAGTTACTGTGTTTTCCTTCATTTGAATTCTATGGTCTTTGCTATGTTTGTTAATGACATAATCTTGCGACTTTTACACACTCGGAGGGCCCTCAAAGCATCTTGCTGCTGTGTTTCATTTCAGCAGCATGTCAATTAGAGGCGACTTCCCAATGTTGGTATGGACAAACACGTGGCTACCTCCACCTTCTTTTCCAGACTCGTAAATAGGCCTCTCAGTTCTCATTTTCCTGATTATTTACTTTCCAAAGTCAGACCACCCATCTTTGCCTGCAATGCTTTTACTATAAGAAACATGTAAAACTTAAGTACACAACGTTAAAATTTGTATGTAATAAAATGGAGTCACACTGTAATTTCCTTCACAGTATATCTTCTCTTTTTGAAGAATGCCATCCACCAGTGACTGTTCATATAGATACAAGGACCTAAAGCATAGCCTTTTCCTGGATGTCTTTGTCTGAAAAAGAAATTTTTTTTTTTTGGTCCATTTTGGTCCCAAGATATTGGAAAGAAATATATGCAGATATGTGAAAAGAAAACAGGGCTGTCTTCCTGAATCTGCCTGCAAGCTGTTGTGACGATGATATGTAGCTATTAGTCAGCATATTCCTCATGGAACAGAGGACTGAATTTCAAAACCTATTAAAGTCTCTGCTATGAAAAGGCCACAGACCCCAGCTAAGAATCCAGCCAGGAGTCTTCAAAAATTGTCCCTACAGCAGCTTCAGGAAAAAATAGCAGAAGCAGATACTAGAATTATTTATAATGAAAAATGACTCAAAAAGATAAGGATTGGCATAGCAGTCAGAAGGGTTGTGAGGGACCCTTCCAGTAGTTATTGGCATAGCATGAAAAAGATGACATTTCTCTTTTGCTCCTTTAAAGTATGTGTGGGAGGTGGGGGAGTGAGGGGATGAAGCAGACTGTCCCCATGAAGAATTTGATACAAGGTTATATGTTCATTCTTTTTCTAGTTTTTATGAGCACAACTTCACATTGTAATGAAGACATAAACTGCTATTGTGATACAGTTCAAACAAACATAAGTCAGTACAGAAGCCAAAACTCAGGATGACCTAGCTAAGCTACAAGGTTGCTGATAGAGCTTACCTATACAGGTAATTTACTGCAAAGTGAGCTAGAACACAAATTTATAGTATGTTATTCATCTCAAATGACTTTCCTGTGATGGTGAAAAGTAGCTTTCTCCAAATGGAGCAAAACTTATGCCCTACTAAGGGCTCAGAAGACTAGAGAGCACTTGCTCTTCTCTCTAAGTATCTGGATGATTTGGTAGTAGAGACTAGCTAATGTACTGTGAATCCACACCCTAGCTAACTTCAGAGTTATATTCTGTGTAAGACATCCTCTGCTCAAACAGAAGATGGAAAAATTAGTTGGAACTCTAGAGTATGCAACTCTATCATACAAAAAAGGATAAAGTTTAGATTTGTTCAAGCATTATCAATTCACTTACGCTACTTCACTGCTACATGTCATTTCATTTTTCATTATCAAAGCCCAGGGCATAAATATAAAGGTCTGCAAGATCTCTCCTCTCAATTTGTTTGCTGCCATAGTTCAGCAATATTTAGCACCAATGTGTGTTGGCCCTTTAGCACTTTCCTTCATCTTTAACATAATTTATCAAAGAAGGTAGCAAAATACAAGTTGATCAGTCTCTCTGGTTTAATTTAACAAGGCAGGTCATAAAGGCTTTGTTCCTTGACCAGCCATGCCAAAGTGCTGCTTTCACATATTAATGTGACATGACTTGTACAGTCATAATTACTATGACAAGATAAAGGGAATTAGTTAAAACTTAATTAAAACCACATGCCTTACAACTGTGATGCTGTACATACTTAGTAACTTTACTTCTTTGTTCCTGGTTTATCAAAAGGGGAAAGGGTCCACATGAATTTTCCTGTTATTACAAGTGCATCAATTAAGAAAGAAAATTAAACACTGATCATAAATAACCAGATAAGAAACAAACCTGAAATAAGACAAGTACTCTGACTCATGGTTAGTAATGAATTTCCTCCCTGATACCTACGTACTAAAACAGCAATAAAGGACAAAGAGAAACTCCTCTTCCAAGGGTATGAGAAGAATTGATCAGTGCAGAGGTAGGGCACAGAGATGGAAATCTGCAGTGACCCTGTGTTGCATTATTGGTAGCCCTTTTAAAACAGGTGTTACTGAACAGCACCATGAAGAATAGAAATAAGGCTTGTCTTTTCACATTACAAATAAGGGCTATCAAAAGGAAACAACAACTTTCTCTGGTTTATCATTACACTGTACAGCTCTATAGAAAGTATAGAGGGAAAGCAGATAGCCTAGTCTAACACTATTTAAAAGTTTAACCCTGTGTAGTATGCTATAATAAGTCATCAAAATCTAGTTGTGTGTGCTTTGCTTTAGCAGCTATACCATTTTCCTATGAAGAATTCAACTATACAGATGCTCTGTTGTCATTTGTTGTCACCTTCTTTCTGTTAGGCATTTTCCCTAAGGGCAAGACCATATTATTGTGATACAACCCCTCAACAGCATCAGAGCAAGCATTACCATTTCCAGGTTTTCACTGCAGAATGATCTATCTATTCTTGGTCTACTGTTGTAGAAGTCACATGTTGCTTTTACTGCAGACATTGTCAATATGATCTGGGCTCCATGGCGACAGGTTCCCATCACTTGGATTTGACTGTTTCAATCAGCTTTATGGGCTTTTGATTTTCAACATCTCAATAAACTTTGTATGTCTCAATGTGTTTTGTAACTCTTGCTCACCAGAAGAAAATAATGGCAACTATGGGGAAAGAGAAGAAAGGAAGAGTGGGAAAACTTACTGCCCCAATGGGACAATTGGCTCCTTCTTGATTAAGGTAAAGAGGTGGTTTATCTCCCACACTGGTACTAGTGGTACCAAACCAGCTCTGGCTCCTAATAGGTTTTGCAGCTGTTTATAAACCTGCTCTAATATGCTTCTGATGAGCAGTGAAATAGTTAACAGAACTGACATTTACAGTATAACTAGGTATCAGCATTAATACTATTGAAATGAATGGGCCCATCACATCTGTCAGAGCTCTTGTTTCAGGTCCCTGCATCCAGTGCCCATTTTCAAGGCTGACAGCTAGGGGTTGACTTTTGTACTAAAATGGAAAACATACCAGCACGGGGAAGAGGGTGCCTGCACCGAAGAAGCATTTCTGTTCTGCTGCACCACAAATCAGCACAGTCAGACCTTCACTACTATATCCTGAGGCTGGAAGAGTGTGTATCCAGGAACAGTGCCAAAACATCTAAAGATCTAGGAATTTAAGAACATTCACAGGCAACATTTATACGAACACCTTCCTGGTTTCCTTTGTAAAGGAATGCTGAAGAAACAGTTCACCAGAGTCTTAGACCTACAACTGAATCTGACTCAAGGTCTGACTGCTTTGTAGTGACTGTAGCTCATATAAACAGCCATAAACTAAATTAAAACTAGCTAGTTCAGGTGTCACTGGTAACATAGCTGCAGCAACACAGAATGTGACACCATCTACCTACTTACTTAGTCAGCATCTCAAAGGGGAGCCTTGGTGTGAGCTGCCATAATCATGCTTTTCTACAGAAAGCTAATGCAGGTGTGTAACCCTTTGAAGGAGGAGACATAACGTCACAATAGCAGTCTGGTTCTTCTGTTCACATTATATGACACAAAAAAAGTTTCACAAGGATCAGAAAAGGATGCAGCAAAGAATGCTGGAGGAAGGGGAATTATGTGGAATACAATCCTGAGATTTTAAGGTAGAATTAGCAGCTTGTGACTCATAAAAGTAAGAATAATTAAAGTGACAAATAATCCAATCAATAAAGTATAATCCCTGCTCTCCTATCATGGGTGAGCCACTGCAGCTATTTCAATCAGAGCATATCTACACATCAATTAGACCATATCTATATTAGTATCACATTAGTGTTATATAAACAGGTTCTATATGCCTGCATACTATAAAGTATAACACACTCTACACCACTTCTAAAGCAGATGTTGCTATATTGACAGACTAAATCTAGCACAGATGCATCCTCACAAGAGTTAAACAAGTAAAATTACTTGTTTAAGTATAAATATAAAAATACAGTTTTTTAGATATAACAGGCTGACTCTCGGGCAAAGAAAACTGCTGCAATGATTTAAGACATTATTGCCTGCAGTTCTTTACCTCATCCACCTGGTAGAGGTAACTGCCACCACAGCAGGGACAACAAAAACGAACTCCAGTTCACATTTTAGCACAAGCCTGTCTTCATGAGCAATTTAAGCAAATATAGCAGAATGTGAACTGGAACACCCATAACAGAGATATGTGTTCCTTTCTGCTCCCTCTGCTCACTTGTAGCAATGGGGTAATGTAAAAAATTAAGGCCAGTAGCATTTTGTCTCATTTCACAGAAATCCAGACATGTGAGTTGGAGCGGGATTAGCCAGCAGAGCACAATTTACCTGGCTAACAGAGCTATGCCAGCAAAAGTCCACCATATAAACATGCACTCAACAAATTTAGAACATTTCTTAGAGAGTTACAACTCAATTAACACTGGAACTGCTATGCTGCAAGCTGCACATAAACATAGTAAAAAAAAAACCTGAAGAATGATCTATCTTTAGCTTTCAAGGTAGACTCCCTTAGTGACTAACAAAATCAACATCTTGAATCAAATGTGTATGTTAATAAACTAAAATACACACTTTTATGCAACCCTGTGGCAACCACTGGGATCTGCAAATTTGTAAAACAGTGAAACTCTTTTGGCACCACATCATCTGCAAATCTGGAAGATGTGAAAATATCTTTTTTTGCCCCAGTAGTAACACATCAAGTGTAGCACTAAAAAGAATGTTTCAAACAGCAAAACTAACAATTTGAAAAGCAAAAATACCAAGAACCAAAAGGAACATTTAGGGGTATAGCAAGGCATGGCTACTTTGAAGACTGGGATAAATAAAAATCCAAATTAAATTTTATATTTTTCATTTACAAAACACTCTCATTTTGAGCTGCTTTATATGGTGTCGTTTACTTACTGAAAGCCACAGTAACAAAAGAGAAATTCACAACAACAAAATCCAGACCTGAAAAAATCCAGGGAAACAAGTACATCTAAGCAGCCAAAACCACAAAAGATACTAAATACTTTCTGAATAGAAACATGACAGTGTCAATAGATATATGAGAAACAGAAATGTGTATGTAAGCCATATAAACAAGGGAAAATTTTTTGCTTTGAACTTTAAAACCTACCAAGTTTAAAGCACTCATTGGAACTACTTACCTGCCATTTGACAACCAAAATCCTGATCCTTGCACTGCTGAAGGCTTCCTTTATTGCTCAGAGTCTGCCCAAATAGTGTTACTCTGTAATCTGTGAAGTACTGCATCCCCTGTGCTTTCATCTAGAGAACTATGAGAAGACCCTCATATGTGTTATTTAGATTGCAACCAGAGCAAAACCTCAAAGAATTGTCTGGGGAAACCTCCCTTACGCCCAGTGTAACATAAAAGCACAGGAAATGTCCTACTGGGTCAGACTATCTAGCCAGCCTCTGTCTCCAGCCACATCAGAGACTCTGCCCCTAGCACAGGAGCACGTCAGCCTGGCCACTACCCGCAGCTCATTCCTCTCTTGTTCTCCCAGCGGCTGCTATCATTGGATTAGGGATCTCAGAGGTTCTTCCCTGCCCCTGTCTTTAGCATGTCCTTTGTCCCTGTTGGCCAGGAATTTCTCCAAGCCTCTTTTCCACCTGATGATACCATCTGTCTCCTTTCCACAAACTCCTGTGGCAACAGTTACACAAGTTCACTATCCACCATTAAAAAAATTCCTTTTTCCCCCTGTTTTTATCTCTTGCTATTTTCAGTGAACTGGCAGAAATGTTCACCAAGCCACTTTCAATCATTTATCAGCAGTCCTGTCTAACCAGGAAAGTCACAGTTGACTGGAAGTTAGCAAATGTGACATCTACACGAAGGACCACAAGGAGGATCTGGGGACCTATGGGCCTGTCAGTCTGACCTCTGTGCCAGGGAAGGTTATGGAGCAGATCATCTTGAGCGCCATCACGTGGCACGTACACGACAACCAGATCATCAGGCCCAGTTAGCATGGGTCCTACTTGACTAATCTGATCTCCTTCTATGACAAGGTGACCTGCCTAGTGGATGAGGGAATGGCTGTGGATACTGTCTAACTAGACTTTATTAAAGCCTTTGACACCATTTCCCACAGCATCCTCCTAGAGAATCTGGTTGCTCATGGCTTGCACAGGTGTGCTCTTTGCTTGGTAAAAAACTGGCTGGATGACCGAGCCCAAAGAGTTGTGGTGAATGGAGCTAAATCCAGTTGGTGACCAGTCACAAGTGCTCTTCCCCAGGACTCAGTTTGGGGGCCAGTTCTCTTTAATATCTTTATCAATGATCTGGATGAGGGGATCAAGTGCACCCTCAAGTAAGCATGCAGAAAACACCGAGTTGGGTCGGAGTGTTGATCTGCTGGAGGGTAGGAGGGCTCTACAGAGGTGTCTGGACAGGCTGGATCTATGAGCGAAGGCCAGCTGTATGAGGTTCAACAAGGCCAAGTGCTGGGTCCTGCACTTTGGTCACAACAACCCCATGTAATGCCACAGGCTTGGGGAAGAGGCTGGAAAGCTGCCTGGTAGAAAAGGACCTGGGAGTGTTGGTTGACATCCAGCTGAAGATGAGCCAGCAGTGTGCCCAGGTGGCCAAAAAGGCCAACAGCATCCTGGCCTGTATCATAAATAGTCCTGCTGGCCACCAGCAGGAGTAGGGAAGTGATCGTCCCCCTGTACTCGGCCCTGGTGAGGCCGCATCTTGAATACTGCATTCAGTTTTGGGCCCCTCACTACAAGAAAGACATCAAGATGCTGGAGCATGTCCAGAGAAGGGCAACAAAGCTGGTGAGGGGGCTAGAGCACAAGTCTTATGAGGAGCAGCTGAGGGAACTGGGGGTGTCTAGTCTGGAGAAGAGGAGGCTGAGGAGAGACCTTATCGCTCTCTACAACTACCTGAAAGGAGGTTGTGGTGAGGAGGGTGTTGGTCTCTTCTCCCAATTAACAAGCGACAGGACAAGAGGAAATGGCCTTAAGTTGCACCAGGGGAGGTTTAGGTTGGGTATTAGGGAAAATTTCCTCACTGAAAGGGTCATCAAGCATTGGAATAGGCTGCCCAGGGAAGTGGTTGAGTCACCATCCCTGGAGCTATCTAAAAGATGTCTAGACGTGGTGTTTAGGGACATGTTTTAGCAGTGCACTTGGCAGTGCTACGTTAATGGTTGGACTTGAGGATCTTAAAGGTCTTTTGCAACCTAAACTATTCTATGATTCTATGGCCCCAGATCTACTGTTGCTGCATTTGTTGAGTAACAGATGCATTTTTCGCAAACATCAGGTGTATCATGTTCAGTTTTTACCCCTCCCAGATGAAAGGGCCCCGCCTTTTTAGTCTGCCCTTGCAATGCAACAGCTGTCATTCCCTCAGTCATTTCAGTTGCCCTCTTCAGTATCTTCCATAGCTCTGCTGTGTCCTCTACAGAGACCAGAATGGCACTCTGAGCTTCAGATGTGGGTTCTTTAAGGTTTTACATAGCAGCAAAATGATACCCTGTGTCTTGATCTCAAAACCTCTCCTCATGACACCTGACATTTTGTTTGCTATTCTGGCTGACACTGCGCATTGTGCCAATTGCTTCAGAGAATGGAAATCAATGATAACTCTCAAGATCTCTTTTCTGATTTGAAGCTACAAGATCCGCAGGATGTATATTTTAGGTCATTTTTCTGCAGAGGCATTACTGTACATTTATCTATCATTAAGTTCATCTGACACATTTTTGTCCCCTCACTCAATTTTGCAATGTCCTTTCAGAGTTCATCACCATCAGTGTGTCATTTGAAAATCTGAAAGAGCATAGTATTGTCCATGAACTTGGAGATGTCACTGCACATTCCCTTTTCCACGTCACTAATGAAGGTGTTGAATAAGAATGGTACGAGCACTGATCTCTGGGAGCCTCCACTACTGACTCTTTTCCTTCCTGAAGTGACCTTAAAATCCAACTGTCTGCTTCCTAACCTTTAATCAGATTTGAGTCCTCAAAAGGACCTTTCCTCCTGTTTCTTCAATAACCCCAATTCTCTTTTCCTCCACGGCTCTAGCTTGTATCAACAAAAAAGTAATGTAGAAATATTCTCAACTAAGCAATAATACCCACGGTTTCCTTCCTCAAATCCTTTGTGTACTGGAAGACGCTTTTCTAGGTTTCCTTTAGCTTTAAACATCTCTTGCTACAACACTGATCATTTTCCTGTCCCCTCCTTTCATCTCTATCTGTTACTTTTTCTCTTCTAAACAGTACTACTGTTGTTTGTACCGACTTCCATCTTTCCAACTCAAATAGTCTTTTTTCTTATTGCACCTTATCAGTTGCTTCACTGACTTCCAGTGGATTAGAGGGAGTGCATTTCCTTTGTTTAAGAGGTATATTACTTTCTCAAAGGAAATATTTGGTCAGCTTGCTCCAATCTTCTCCTTTTTAAAAAAATGTTTATATCAACATTTTAAAGAGTATTTAGCAGAAGGGAAAGTTGGGTAATAATTTCATAAGCAACACAAATGTCTAAGAAATTATCTGCCAATTTATGACTTGGTTACACTTTCTTTACATAAATGATTTACAGATGAAGTACTAAACAGATCCCATTAAAGGGTTTTTTCATCTAGCTAGCAACTTGCTGCTAGCTAATCTGGTACAGCAGGAACCATGTCAGAGGGGAATGATCAAAGTATTGAACTAAAAAATAAAGTAAAAAGGATTGGGTGACAACAGTTTGATGTCTCATTGAGGAGAGAGTAAGTCTTGGAAAAAACTTTTAACATTTGGTTCTACATTCAAAATTCAGTTCCTGTGTAGCATACACCAATTAAGAAAGGAAGGGATATTTGCTAATGCTATTTAAACTATTGGTGTTTTTCTGGTACTTATTAGCACCTACTTGTCTACAATGACAAGCGAATGTTTTAGATAAATGAAGTCTTTGTTAAATATTCAATACTTCACTTCTGCCTACATACCTCATGATAAACAGAGGCCAGCCAGTTAAGACAGGTAAGGCTCCCGCGAGATTCAGTCTACCCAACTGTGAAAGGGTATCTCATAATTTGGGCTGAGAATTAGAAGTTGCTGCCTGATGGCTGATAATGCTGATAAGTCTGTTTTCATGTGCTGCTAGCTACAGGAGTTTACATAACTTGATCGATTTGCCCCAGGGCTATTTCAAGATTCACAATCTATCTGACCGTACTATAGATATTTTCTAGAAAACTGAGGAAGGCCAAACACTTCTAATACGAAAAAGACATTTCTTTCCCTTAAATGATCAATGGATGGAGCCAAAAGACTATTTTAAGTTAGAAATAAAAAACAGAGAAAGAAGAAAAAAAAGAAAAGGAAAAAAGAAAAAGCATGATAGGTTTTGGAATCTTCTTTAGAGACTTAGACCTATGCCATCAAGAGATAAATGGGCATAAACGAGATGAGACTGGCACAAAGTTATCAGATAACTAACTCTCATTAACAAGGTATTCTGTATAGTATATCAACTCCTTTCTAGTGCCACCTTTCATTCTGTAGACTGCTATACAAGAGGCAGGATTACCTCTCTGTTTATATTTTTTGTGTAACAAAATAAAATATTAATAGCAAGACAGTTTTTATTTCATTGCAATTCTGATATGTTTAGGGTAATGCAAAGTGGTAATAATAAGCATTAACCACTTCCCTTGTGGTGGATTTTGTCTTCCAAATACCGTGTCAACACAGCAAGAATCAGAACAGGACTAAGTAACAATGACGAACAGTTACTTACAGGTACACAACTGATGCTGAGGCTGGTCACTTTTATTTTTCATTTTTCCTCTCTGCTTTTCCCTAGTTGCATGGAAACAAAATAGAATTCCTGAGAGATGTTTTGTTGCCAGCTGCAGCACTGAGAAAAAGAATATTAAGATGCTGGATCTTGGTTTATGCTTTTGGAAAGCATCAACTGGGGGTTTGTTACATAGACCGAACTGGGAAAAATAAAAAGTTAGAGGCCAACCTGAAACCAAAACTCCGGGGAATTTTTTGGCTTAATACATTCATTTGAGGTTAAATTGAATGTTTTGTTTTATCTATGACAATTCAGGGGGCGTTTTTAGTACACGGTGAGAACATGGAAATAAGGAGATCCTGCTTATGCCCTGAAGTCCAGTGTTTAGACAAATTATTTTGGGTTAATTTTCCCAGAAGAAATAGGCCTGGGCGCTGCCTATCTTGTCACTGTCTAACACCAAGCTAAGAAGATTCTGATCTTCAACTTCTTAGTCCCCAGCAACAGGAACTATTAAGAACCACTTTAACCTTTTCTTAAAGATAAAATGGAAAAACAGCCAAAGCACTGAAATTGTAAAGTATTAACTCACGCTTTCATATTAACTACCCCTTATTCCTCTGCCCTTTACTTATAGAGACATTTTTAAAAGGAAACAGTCCTGGTAATCTTTCAGGTGATATTAAAGATGGTAAGAACTGTCCTTTTGGCAACAGCTGATGTGGGTGGGAATTGCTGTTAAAGTTCAGTGTTGCTTCCTTGAAAACAAAACAAGACAAACATACACCTAAATGTGAGGCAAAAGAAAAGCAAACAATAGAAGCAGGAAATGCAGTTTTTGTTGACAGCCCCCCTGGTGACAAAGGCAGACACTGCACAAGGCTTTACCCACTACTATGGGACATGAGTGTCCTGTACCAATATCAACCTGCTTAAGACATTGCTTTTAGTTGCCTTCTAAATTATGACTTCATGGCAATGTCACAAAAGAGACCTTTTTAGCCATAAATGTCAAAACAGAAGGCAAAGAAGAAAAGAGGCGACAGGAGGGTTGGGGTGAGGGCAGCAGGTAGGGAAGGAGAACTAAATACTACAGCCAAGGTGCTTCCTCTGGTTAAGACATTTTGTATAAGCACAATAACTGTTCTTCGGAGTAAGGCATCTTAGTAATAAGTATTCTTAGTATCAAGGTGCAGCTATGATGACAGCCCTCTTAGTTCAGTCTGTCACTAGTTGGGATGTTGCAGGGAGCTTTTCATCTGCTTGCCTGCATCCACTTGTGTGAACAAAAGTTTCTGGCAGGCAGAGAAGTACCAAGAGAAGACATGGTTCTGTTTACTAGAAATTCATGTAACAGAGCTTGTAGGTCTGTCAATAGGACTTTTGGCTTGGAAAAAACTCATGCTGTGGTTATACGAGACAATAAATGTAACTTAAGGAATCTAAGTAACCAGATCAAAAATGCTGTGTCTACAGAACTTACATAAGAGCTTAAACTCACCCTGGCAGCTCATATTTGTTCAAAAACATTTGTATTGCCAGGCTTTATTCTGGATCAGATATTGCCTGTCTTTCTACAATCAGCATAAAATCAGTGTAAAAGTAAGAAAGCTGGCACAAACTTCATACCATGTTCTGACTAAATAGGCAGAAATGCATCTGTGTGCTTGTGCCTGATCCGGATCTAATTTGTCTTGCTGGATGATTGTCCAGAACATAGATCTGATATTAATGACCATGCAACCATAGCCACAGTCTCTTCTTGTTGTTTTGGTTTTTGCAAGCAATTGTATGTAAAAACTGGATTGGACTTTTGTTACCTCTGACAATTTCAAGTCTAGGCCTCTGCTGAGTGATGACACAGATTCAAATTATCTCTGTCTCATTTAGCATGAGGATTTCTATCAAAATCTCCAAGCAGGCTGTACAACACTGTTCTTCCACTTCTCTCAGATTGCATCATCTTTGCAAAGCTCCGCTTTGTGGTATGTTGCAAAAGGCCACTCACATTTCCATGTCATGACCTTCTCCATTACTCCTACATTTCTCTTAAAGACTCTGTTTTCTTTTAGCCCTGGACAAGGTTTTTCTGCTTGGCAATTGAGTTGGAGACACATTCATTTTGTTTCTGTTGTCTGCCCTAGGCATTGCGAAACCATCCATGGCATCCTTAGGCCTAAGATTCAGGATTCCATGGGAACATCTGCCAAGTAACCTATCCAGCAAGGGTAAGATGCCCCTGATCTTTCATCATTTTATGGGCTGCAAAGACTACTAAAGCTCTGTCTCCAAGAATGAAGGCATTTTACTAAAAGCAGTACATTGAGAAGGGAGTTATATCTCCCTCCAGCCATGCCCTTTCGGTTACATGATAAGAGTAGGTCATGTCAATGCTGCATCTCTCTCAGGTTATGTGGCAGGATAAATAGACTGATGAGAACTCAGGTGTTCCAGGAGAGAGTGCTGGTAAGAGATACACCAGCATATGCTGGGGACCAACTGGCTGGGTAGCAACTTTGCAGAAAAGGACTGGAAGTACTGGTGGACACCAAGTTGAACAAAGAATTGTAATGGTATCCTTGGCTGCATTAGGAGGAATGGGGAATGGCTACCGGGAGACCTTATTGCAGCCTTTCAGTACTGAAAGGGTGCTTATAAGAAAGATGGGGACAGACTTTTTAGCAGGGCCTGTTGAGATAGGCCTGTCGGTTTTAAACTAAAAGAGGGTAGGTTTAGACTTGATATAAGGAAGAAATTTTTCACAATGAGAGTGGTGAGACACTGGCATAGGTTGCCCAGAGAGGTGGTAGATGCCCCATCCATCCCTGGAAACGTTCAAGGTCAGGTTGGACAGAGCTCTGAGCAACCTGATCTAGTTGAAGATGTCCCTGCTCATTGCAGGGGAGTTGGACTAGATGTCCTTTAAAGGTCCCTTCCAACCCAAACCATTCTATGATGCTATGATTCTACAAATGTTGCCAGCAAGTCAAGGGAGGTGATCCTTCCCCTTCATTCTGCACTGGTGAGGCCACACCTCAGTGCTGTGTCCAGTTCTGGACTCCTCAGTCCAAGAAAGACATGGAGTTACTGGAGAGAGTCAAGTGACGGAACCCAAAGATGGGGAAGGCACTGGAGCATCTTTCCAATGGGGAAAGGCTAAGAGAGCTGGGACTGCTTAGTCTATGGTAGATAGAATCACAGAATCACTAAGGTTGGAA
>NW_010522465.1:0-15507 GCF_000687285.1 Phaethon lepturus
CTAGTGTTTCTGTGATTCTGTAATTCTGTGATTTTCTGTGATATTAGTCTTACATAATAATTGCTGACAAATATTACTAATTTCATTCTTTGGAATCTTACTTTTAAAACACTGTTCTGTTCTCACATATCTACCTCAGCAGAACCACAACAATGCAAAGGCCGCAAGAAAAATTAAAAGATCCGAAGTATATTATAGCTTCATTTTCAGTTTCACTTAGAGACATGATAGGGATGGGAGACTTGATAATTTTGAATATTTAACTTTTGCAATATTAAACGCAGCAAGTATCAGTACTAGTGCTTAATGTTCATGTATATATCTACAAATATATTTTCACTCTCATTATGCCTCTACTTGGGCATCAGACACTTTTATCCATGAATTTTAAGTATAACATTCTTTCTGCTCTTCTTTCTAATTATGAGTTTCAACAGAAATGAGCAATCTTGTAATTCTACTCATGATTCATAATTTCAGAAACCCTAGGTGCAAACCTACATTCCAAATATCCTCATTTAAAAATGGACTGCTGTAATTATATGATCATTTCATTTCAAATCTGCAGGGGACAGTAACTCAATATAAAGCATGAAAAAATTAATGAGAAGCTTAATTGTAATAATATCATTAAATCCTAATAAGAGAAAAAGTCTAACTTCACTTTATCTTAGCTTGGACACATAATATAATTTTATTACAGTGCAGTAGTGATATTTTCTGAATTTTAGAGAAACTAATAATGTAACAGCAAAGGTTGGATAATTTTCATTTTCCTTTCCCTTACTTTCTTTTAGGTATAAGTCAAAAGGAAAAAAAGAAAACCTCTTCACAGTGTATAGGTATGTGGACAAGTTCTAATACCATTTAACTAATATCAGCCATAGATTTCCCATCAATATTTAACACTTCATCAGAAAATTTTAGCAGCTGTTGCATAATTTTTCACAAAGATATAATTGTTGTTTCACAATTCAGGGGCTAAATACCTTCATTCATAGTGGCTTAAGACAGGATCTTTGAGGTGCATTACCTTCTACTTTAAAGAGCAACGCACAAACAATAACAGCCAAACTTCAGTTACCATGGCTACAGAATGGCAGCTGTATTCATGGTTTATTAATATTTAGCAGATATCAGAATTTCTCTATTTTTTGCACATTTACAATCCAGATACTTTACAGAAGTTATTTATAAAGAGCACAACATTCCTGAACACACAGCCCTGCTGGTGACAAATGCTTAAATGTGGAGTGCATTAGTGTGGCATCAGACATTGTCAATAATGCATGCTCACCACCATTTAATTATTTTGAAAACATCTGTTGAAGTAAAATATGTTCCAGAGGGGAATAAGGAAGTCAAGTGCATTAGTGACTGTGTTAACCACATTTCACTCTGTAACACAGAAAACCCTAAAGGGAAGACCAGGATTCAAGGACATCAGGAGAATGTTAAAATTCATCTTCATTTTTAGTCTTGGTAGCTAAGGAAGTGGTTTAGTTAAATCTTTTGGGTAGGATTGGTTTTCCAAGAATTTTTAAAATAGAGATTAAAATATTGTATCAGAAATCCTTTATTTTTTCCATAGTACACCTGAATGTATGCCATTTGTCTTCTGGGAGATCCTAAACAATTACTGGTACAATGTAATGCCGTTTCAGAAGTGAAATTCTCTAGAAACAATTAAAAAAAAAAAATTAGAAATCCTTCCATGGTTGGTTTCAGAGGCTAATGTAAATAAGTTTATGTATGACTATGTAAAATGTATCCAACTATTAACGTTTCATCATACCATCTTTCATAGATTGTTTAAGGAAGAAATGCAGGATGTCTTTTGAGATGCTACTGGAGATATGCTGCTCAAATAATTCTCGTCATACACTTTCTACAAACAACATTGACCATCATTGTCAAGTTAACTTAGTGGGTCATAATTAATGGTACAAGGAGCTAATAGACTTCTACTCGGGGTGTGCCAATACAGATACGCCACAGGCAGTATAAGGCAGCAGTGTTAAATTACGTGGTCATGAATTTAGAAACGGACAGCATGTTCCTCTAACCACTGCATACAGAGGAAGGGAGCCAAATAATGAATACAACAGCCCAGCGTGTCACGCTTGGCAATTAAACTTCCCTGGAAGTTCTCAAACCCAGACAGTGGAGATGATAGCCTGGAGTCTCCAAAGAATGATGTAGAAGGTCCAGAGAAGGTACTCACTGGGGAGTTGACAGCAGCACCCAGCAGGGAACAGTCAGTGCTGACCTGAAGGTGTCTGCGTGTGGCTGAAAATCCTACCAAAGTGGAAAATAAAGCTGGACTAAAACAGCAATAAAAGGGAGCTTTGTGAAGAACAGGTGCTACTATGGTCATGGAGAGAAAATTCCAGCGTGGGAGAAAATATGAAGTTTCGGGGAGGAGGAAAACTCAAGCTGAAGTCAGCAAAAAGAAAAAGAAAGGGAAGGCAGCGCGCTGGCTGCTCCAGAGGGGCTGAGCCCAGCGTGCTCCCGAGGCGGCGGAGGAGGCAGAGCCCCATCTCTAGGCAAGCAGTAACGAGCACAGCCCGGGGTCCTCGGCTCCCCTCGCTCCGCGAGAAGGGACTGACTCTTCCAGCAGCGTTTGAGCCCACTTAAGATGTCATTAATTTTCCGAAGGGTAAGCGTGTCTGTCTATTGACTGTAGGGGAAACACAGTTGGTGAGATTCCTAACTGAGGCTCCATCTCTAAACGTTCGAAGTTTGGCGAGATGAATTCAGGCTGGGCGTATATGGGGTTAATGGTCCTATGTCTTTATCTCAGCAGGCAGCCAGTACTAGTGTTAATAGCGGGAACTCTCTCAAAGCCAGTAGAGGAATTCTGGGGAGCTCTACTGCTTCGTGGTCCCTTTCATCAGCCTCTTTAGTATGACAAATAGCTTGAGGCTGCCTACCAGCCAGTTATTTTTAAAGGTGTGTGAAAGTGGCTAGAAACATCTGTTCAAAGCCACCATTTTGAACTGTCTTTTCAATGATGTAAAAACCCACCAACCTGGTTTAAGATAAATATGCATAACTGCATTTTCACCAATACATTTTTTCCATTTCTCGATTTTTCACTTGAAAAGCTCATTTGACCACGTAAACTAGATCTTTAACCAAGACAAGAACACCGAGAAGAAACCTAAGCTTTCTGCGTACAGAAGTCTGGACTGCACAGGTGATAATCACCCTTTATTTTACGTTCCCAGTAAAATAATATCACTTAGCACTTTTACCAGATTTCTGAAAATATGGGAAGACGCTTGTGGCTAGAATCTTTACATTCTCCCTATTCTCCTCTGCAGATAGGTGAGAAGAGTATGGATTTTTCACCACAATCTTCTGACCATCATAAATGAGTCAACACAAGAAAGAATGTTTATACCAAGGAAAAAAAACTCCATGGAAAGGTAGTGCCAGGGACTCCAGTATGGCATGACCACAAGTTCAGTGCAGTGAACAATGTCCTAGTTTGTGCTGAAAGAAAGTTTCTGGGAAAAAGCTTTTGCAATATAAAAAAAATTTTTGCAACCACAGAGCAGGTAAAGAAATTACTGTTTTATTTACACAGTTGTGGAGATGATAAAACAGTGTTAGCAATACCGCAATTCTTGAGTTCCTGGACTTAGCACTTCACTTCTATTCTGTCTTTTTCCAGATCTCAGCTCACTGTTTTCAGCAATCAAATTCATTATACTTTTTGTCGTACATATTACAAATGTTGTAGTCACATACATATATGATGCAGCTGTTTATTTTCAGTTGTTTGGTGGGCCTTCTTTATGTTATTCCAGCTTCTGAGGTTTTTTGGTGTTATTTGAAATATGGCAGTTTAGAACTAGTTACAATAGAGAACTGGCTGCATATAGTGTTTTTTCCTACTATTTCATATTGAAAACATACTGTTTGTTATTTAGTTCCAACTTTGAGTTCTTTTAAAATGGAACAGTCAGAGAATACACAAAAGTTTCTGCCAGTGAGTTCTTTCCATATACAGTCAGTTAAACACAAAACACGTCTGCATATTTAACATAATTTAACATCTCTACAGCCTGAGCAATTATCCTAATAGCAGGGAACCAAGGCCTACTGGTAAGTTTTATCCTCCCTTTGTCAGGCTTGTTTCTTTGATATTAGTATCTAGATGCATACCACAGGGTGAAACTAGGCTTTATTAAAGGAGGGTCAGCATTCTGTTAATCTAATTTGAAAGCATTAAGGGGAGTAGAGGAGCATTAATTGATTTGTTGGGAGGGTTCTGACTCCAGACAACCTGATCTTGCTGTTTACACTCTCTCTTCGTTTAGATGATATTGAAAAAAACTATTTGAGTGGTAGTACAATATATATTGTATTCTATCTTCAATTAAAAAAAAAATCCTATAGCAGATGTTGACACATATATATGACATAACTGCATGTCTTTATCAATTAAGTGAGTGACAAAAGTGATTTAAAACATCACAACTTTCAGTAACCAGCAACAAGTCGGTTTTAACATAATGGCAGCAACTCTGGAAAAACTAGTCTTTAGCACTATGAAATTAAACTGTTTCAGTAGCATGGAGCAGGCTGCTTGCAGAAAGGAGAATTACGTGCTGTGGAAATGTAGTGTTGCCAGGACAATCCTGAAACAAATGAGAAAAAATATTTCTGGAGTTGCCTGGATATTTTTTGGACAATGAATTAAAAATCACAAACTCTTAATATTTTTGAAATCTTCTATATTTACCAATAAAATTTTTGCAGCTCAGATTCTAAAGTAGACTTGGAGGACATGCTCCTTTGTTTCATATTTCTTTTTCACCATGACTCCTATCTCCTCTCACCCTTCTCTATTATATACAATGAAAAAAGCGAAAGGGAAAAGAGAAATTTAATAACAGCACAGAGGAAAAAAAAGTATGGAAGTAGTTCTCTGTGCATAAAAAGCATGGACACTCATTTTTATGGATTCATACCAAAGATTGATGAAGTTGGCATTTAAGAAGGTGAGTTCTCTCATGGAAAATGTGATTGAAGTTTTCCCACAGTGGGAGATTTTACTGGATTCCCTTCTGTGTGGATTCTCTCCACGTGAGCCTTTTTTCAGTGGGGACTGTAATAAATGTCTACCAATGTCTATTTTGACAAGGCTTGTAGGAGTTATTTTCTCTAACAAATCTACTCATCTGTCATATTTAGGTGACTCTAGCCAATGAATAAAAAATTACTGGAGGGAAGACAAGCATGCATATTCATGTGTGACAGTAAGATTTTGTTAGGAGAGAAGTGACATACCCAAATATAACCAAAATCTAAATTTTGAAAAATAAATATACTTAAAAATTTTGTGAAGAAAAATTTATCCTTGTAATTTTTACTGTATTTTCAGGTCCTTCAGGCCAAGATCATAATAAATTATTTTCAATGATTTCTATACAAGAACTTGCAGATACATAAGTCTCTTTACAGACTGCAAGTAGTAAAAAAAAAAAAAATAATTCACAGCAATATGTGATCAGTTCTATATACTAGAGGAATTGAGTAAACTCTTGATTAAACTGTTATCAGTTGGCTGCAATTAATCAAATGAGTTTGAATCCATATTTCTTACACAATGTATTTTGTGTAATGGCAGTAATTTGGGCATCCAGAGAACATGCCTTAGATTTAGCTGTGCATAATACACCAACTGAGTACATATCCATGCTTCTGACAGAGATCCTAAAGGAAGGAACTTAATCCTGAAAGAACAAGAACTCTTCTTGACAAGGCTCCAGGTCTACAGGACAGTTGACTCTGTCAAAGCTAAGGAAACGGCTCCTAGGCACAACATAAACTCCTCTCATTTACAGTGCAGTGGGTCACCAAATCTCTGGGGTACCTAAACTTCCATATATATAGCACAATGGAGGAGCCCACACCCACAATGACCAAGAAGGAAAAGACTTACGTGTGTCACTTTAGGTGCATGGCATACTGACAAGCATTTTCCTGGTGGCTGAGGCTGACTTTATGGAGTTTTCTGTTCCACATATCTCTTAGCCAAAGCAATGCATGGTACAGAAAATTAGGCACTTGTGAGATATGATTACAGTCTGTCGTGGTTTAACGCCAGCTGGTGACTAAGCACCACGCAGCCACTCACTCACTCCCCCGCAGCAGGATGGAGGAGAGAATTGGAAGAGTAAAAGTGAGGAAATTAATGGATTGAGATAAAGACAGTTTAATGGGGAAAGCAGAAGCCGCGCACACAAGCAAAGCAAAACAAGGAATTCATTCGCCTCTTCCCATGGGCAGGCAGGTGTTCAGCAACCTCCAGGGAAGCAGGGCTCCATCACACGTAATGGTTTCTTGGGAAGACAGGATGCCATAATTCTGAACATGTCCCCCTGTTCCTTCTTCTTTCCCCAGCTTTGTATGCTGAGCATGATGTCATATGGCATGGAATGTCCTTTTGGTCAGTTGGGGTCAGCTGTCCCAGCTGTGTCCCCTCCCAAATTCTTGTGCACCCCCAGCCTTCTTGCTGGTGGGGTGGTGTGAGAAGCAGAAAAGGCCTTGACTCTGTGTAAGAACTGCTCAGCAATAGTAAAAACATCCCTGTAGTATCAACACAGTTTTCAGTACATATCCAAAACATGGCCCCATACTAGCTACTATGAAGAAAATTAACTCCATCCCAGCCAAACCCAGCACATTCTCCACCCCTTATTCCATACTATTTACATCAAGCTCATGTACCGCACTATCCAATACGACCCTGTTAAACCCCCTCTCCTTCCTATCTTTTGATATAATACACAGATATTATTCCCTTAGTCCAACACCATCCCTGTAAAATGTCTTTAAAATTCCCATAAATTGTCCACTGAGTTAATTTAGTCCATGACTCTGGGCTCCATCTGTTACGGTGGTCACTCAGGACCGGAAAAATTGTGTGTTGCATGGTGTTACTGGGCATCAAAGGAAGCTCAGGTCAGGTCAGTGCTGCATTTGCCCTGCTTCTTATAAGGCTTGTCTTCCATTGGTTCAGATGGTTCCTGCTATAGTAATTCCTATAACATGCAACACAAATCATGGGTTACAACAATTTAAAGGTATTCCCGTTGCAATCTCCATCCTGTCCCCTTTGGACAACACCATTGAGTTTAACATTGCAATGAACTCTTCCTCTTACTCCCACTCTGGCTTGGATTTGTCCATAGACTGCAGTCCCTTAAGGTTGTTCCTGCTCCAGGTGGAGCCTTATCTGTGAGCCAGAGTCTCTTCAGCGGTATCCCTGCTGCAGCATTTATCCACAGCCACAGTTGCTTTGTGGTGCACCTGTTCCAGCATAGCTTCTCCATGGGGCACAATGCCTTCAGAGATATATCTGTTCCAATGTGGCCTCATCCATGGCTGCAGTCCTTCCAGGGGAGTAGCTGCTCTTTCATAGGCTTATCCATGGTCACATGCTTTGACGTGTTCCAGCATGACCTCATACACAGACACGGAAGCTTTAAGGTGTAGCTTCTCCAGTGTGGACTTACCCTTGGGCCATGGGTGCTCGTCCAGGATTCACTCACGCTGTGTCCTGGTTATGGCAAGAGCACCCATCTTTTATAAAACTTTCCAGCAGTCACTGAGCTTGAGAACCCAACCCTGCCTTTTTTTTGCCCATCCACGATTGAGGGCACAATGGCATCATCCTGGATGAGGGCGAGCTGACAGTGTCTATTGAGAACACTGTCACCCTCTGTGGCTAGTGCAGCCCCTTGTCACATGGCTGCTCTGGATCTCAGCTCTTTGAAGCCATCTCCCACTGTATGACAAAAAGAACATCCAACTAGAAATGCTGCCCCTTCATGGGAGACTTTCATTTGCCCCTCTTACCATGGGGTAAGAAGAAGTTGTTTTACTTCTTTTCGAGACCCCCTTACAGAATCACTTGACCTGCAATTTTGATTACATCAATTGGTCGCAATAACAGCTATAATTAAATATTATATTTATTTGAAATTCTATGCTGGAAAGAAGACATTTTGGGAATAAATAAATAAAAGAAGACATTTGGGAATAAATATATAAATATAAATAAATAAATGATCTACTCAGGTAAATGTCTCTTGAGTTACTGCAGGTAAAGTTATTTACCTGCAATTCATACCCTACAAAGATCAATTTTCCTTGAACTAACAGTTTCCTAATTCTTTTCCATGTAAAAGAATTCTGGTAATCTGTGTTTTTTTCACCTGATTTCTGAGTAATTTGGGGAAAATTTAGAATATAACTTGATGAATACTAAAACACAACAATTGCAAACACCTGCTTCAATTATGTCAGCTTTTCAACTTTAACCAGGTCAGTTTTTATTTAAATGCTGAATCTTTTTAAGTCTGCCTTAATATACAGCAGCATTTGTTTTTCATGTTTATGTAATGAGAATGTCACTGACAAATAAACAGTTTAAAAAAAAATACTTTCTGATTTTGCAACCTTGAAATAGTTTTTGTTTCTGCTTTCTTAAACTCTTTTCATATGAAAAAGAAGGCGAAAAGGTGGCAAAACTCACAGCTGAAAACCTGCTTTCCTGAAGTAAAAGGAGTTTGTCACGCTAAAGCCATTTTAAAGTATCTGAATGCTGATGCTCAGACACTTAACTTGGAACAGGGGCACCCCCGTTAATTAGTGCGGTTTAAATTCGTGTATCTTTTGTACAGGTTTGCTATTACATTACTCTAAACGAAATCCACGGAAGCCAGAAGAGAGCACTTAAAAAACCAAAACCCATCCCAGAAAAAAAAGTGGTGTATTATGAAGATCCCTCCACACTTTTTTTTTTCTCTAGAAGCCATGCTACTTCAATAATTCAGGAGGAGCAAGAGCCGACAGATCTTACAGCATATTTGATGTGCCAGCAAACAGACTGGAGATTGTTTCATTTCAATTAGCCCCTTTGTTGCCAACAAAAGACTGACAAACACACCGAGAGAGGGACAGGCATATGGCACTTTTGCTTTCCACTTTGCTTTTTATTTGATGATAGTCCTCTTATCGCAGCCTCTCACCGATTCCCCCGCCTGTGCCCGCTGCTGCCTTTGCCATACTCCATCTACTATTGTTCTCCTTGTATCATCTTACTTGGGATCAAGTGATTCTCTCCAGCACAAAAACGAGAAGCCGTATTCTTTTTCAGCCGCTTCTGATCTCCCGGGCTAATTGGCTCAGGTGTAAACCAAGCCAGCAGGGCTGCCACTTTGATGTGACACTTTAGAGCAGCGCACCTGGTAACATCCCTGTTTGCGTGTCAAATACCAGCCGGCCTTGCCTGCTGCTCAAACCCGGCTAATAAAAACGCTAGTAATCACGTTGTATTACAAGGCTCAAATTCATGCTGTTACTTTATTGCAAGGTTGTCATTAATTTTGCAGGGTGAACCTGGAATCCGATCTGACCTGTTTTTAATAAGTGTGGGTCTGTGTGCAAGTGTGTAAGTGAGTGACGGAAAGGTGACTGCCAGCTGTTTCTTCTTTACATACGGTGTTAGCCTTTGCTTTGATCAATAATGCCGTTTCACTTTAAAAAGAAACTCGTTCTGTAAGGATGCAGAAGAGGGGCCTTCCTACCTCCCTTGTCCCTGTGGTTTATTTGTAAAGCACACTCAATCAGGGAAAGGTCAGTCAACAGTGCGGAATATCTTACTGCTTTGCTAGAGATCGTTCACTTCTTTTGCTCTATAGAGCTGGACCCGTCGTCGAACAGTTGTCTTATTACTGTTGCTTGTAATGGTATTTGGTAGAATTACAAACCTAGGTGAAGCCTGAGAAAAATAATATTAATTAAAAAACAATTCCAAACCAGGGCCGCGTCTAAAATGAAAAAGTCAAAATTCTTCTGAGTCACAAGCGCTCTTTTTAACACAAGTCCAGTACAAATGTAATTATAGTTGCACATAATATGTAAAAAACTATACCCGTATAAATGCATACGCACCTTTGAGTTTTAAAACATTACATATTTTCATTTTTATTGTAGGGAAGATGTTAATCTTCCAAAACTCTGTGTAACTATAAACATAAATACCTTCAATATTTAACAAAGATGTTAACAACAATGAATTTATTGTCTGATCAGGCGGGAGTTGCTAGAATTTGTATTAGTGACTTAAGAATGTGGGATAACAATAAGGTTTTATTTTTTTATAGAAATTTTTCATCAAATGACTTTTGAACATTGCTGTTACTCCTTTTGGTCACAGTGGACAAATATTTTTGGACGCTGAGTGGTAGAGACACATCGTATAGAAGCTAAAAGATATGAGATCTTGGAATAAGGTAAGCACTAAGTGATTTCTGCAGATACTGGGGAAAAAACCTCTAAAATCCCTGAATTGAAACTTAAAGGGAAAAAATCATTGAAGGTGGGGAATCAAAGGTTACCATCAAAGGTTACTTTTATTTTATTTTTTTCTCTTCTTTCTTTTTTTTTCCCCCCCCAAATCCATGGAACACAGATTTTGAGCTTTCAGTTTTACGGCATGGCCAGGAGTCCTTGGAAGAATACTGGAAATTAGCAGCTCAAACTGAACTCCTCAGCATCACAAAGTGAGCCATTTAGTGCTCTATCAGCACTGCAGGCACGCTGTTGACTGTAATGACTAATAAAACCCAGCCAGATCTTCCCATAACAGAGGGTTCTTTGTACTGCCATAAATAGGTTTTTGTAAGTTAAAATTAAAAAAAAAAAATTCACAATGCCCAAAACGTGAGTTATTTAAATATGAAAATAATAGTGGTTCAGATAAAGAATTTTTCTGGTAAAAATTTTTCAAATTTTACAAACAGAAACTTACTGTTAGGCTCAATTATATTTAATGCTGTATTGAATTGTCTATGCAAAAGGGCTGAAAAACACATTAATGGTACATATGGTGAAACAAACTGAAAAAAATCTTCAGATATTATCAGTAAAACCAGAGAGAAGGTGAGGTAAAAATGCTTTACATGACTTTTACATCATCAATACACTCATGATGTAAAAAGTGCAAGAGTAAAGCAATCCACCTGATCAAGAAATCATCCGAATCTTATATAAACGTATACCTAGTAGAAAGCAGAAACCTGAAAAACATGCAATAAGGGGACAAAAACAGTTTAACACAGTTCTGAATTGTATGCTTAGAGGCCTTTGTTGTTTGTCCATTTCAGGTGACTTAATTTGTAACATTACATCCTTTTCTGATCACTTCATTATTAAAAATAGAATGAGAAAGCTGAGGTAGCTCAAAGGAATGCAAAATTAATATCAACTGGTAGATAGAAATGACTGATTTGCAGGACAAATTTACATGTCAGAAGCTTCATGTCTTTATTGCAATGGAAGTTTTTAGGGTTTGGCTTTTGTTTCCTGTCTTGAGTTCAGTGAGAACATTAATAGACTCCCACAGAAACAACCGTGAATTGCTGGCAGGCAAAGACCAGATGAGCAAAGTCACAACTGAGGGATATTTTGGCGAAGTGAGAGCAAAACATTAACTATTATTGTAGAAAGTGAGATGAAAGTTGAATATAAGGAGAATATTTGCTTGCAGTTTGGCTTCCACACTAGTGAAAATGTCTTCATCTACACTTTCAAACCTGCACAGAACAACCCAAAGCATCCCAGCCATGAAGAAGGAAAAGGGAGACACAAGTTCTGCCTCACTTTCCTGACCTCTAAAGGTCTGGGACTACTGAAATCAGCCTTGCTCCTTTCTTTCCTCTTAGAAAAATTCTGTGCTCCATCTTTAATCCCCATCCTAGAAATGGTTTGAGAAACCATTTCTTATCTACCTCCCAAAGCCAGGATTGGAGTGCGTCCTCCCTTGCATAAGTACGTTTTCAATGTTCTCTTGAAATACTGAGTGGTATTGGGAACGGAAATATAAGAGATACCTAGTTAGACCACTAATAAAAGGCAGCTGAAAATCACATTATTGTTGTCTACTGCAACAAGTTATAGCATATGTTTTGTTGTGTTTGTTATTGTTGCTGACTGCGGAAATCTAAAAACAAATCTTCATTGTAGTCCTACTCTGTGTCTCCTGCTAAAAGGTTGTAAAATCCTCTTTTTTTTTTTTTTTAACCTGTCCTTGCGATCTGTAGGAGTGTATTGTCCTTAAGGCAAGTTGTGAAGTGAGCATTGGCTTTCATGGGAGGCAGAATCAAATTCATCAGGAAGACAGTACATATTAGCTTTCTAGAGTGAAACAATTGCAACTTAGTTTAATAATGAGAAAAAAATATTTCTTAATATCTTTCAATTTTTAAACTTATCATAGAAGTCAAGGTAGAGGCAGAAACCATATAGTTCAACTAAAATTTTTTTGTTCATCTAATTCATTTCTATTACTGCTTGAATGAAAAAATAAAATATGACAATTCTTCATGTATTTTGCATCTTCTCATTGCCTTGATTTTTTAATTTTTTTTTCTGTTTTTTTATTCTTTTAGGGAGATGGGTACTTAAAAGTTCTAGTTTTCTCTTGCATTTGCAAGTAAACATAGTGGTTATTTGAATAAATAAGTAATTTAGATTCTTATTGACATGGTCCTGAGCCTGCATTTTTTCTGATGTTCTTTGAAGAATTACCCTTGTGCACCCTTGACATTTCCAGGGTGGCAATGAAATAGCGCGTCTTGGAAGAGTTTCAAAACCTGGCCTTTGGATTTTAATTATTACTGAGGGTAGGAAAGCCTGCAGAGGAAGAAACTATTTTAACTGTCCACCTTTATTCCTGAAAACAGTACTAATTAACAAAACTAAATGAAATGAAATCAGTGTTTGTCTGGTACAAGAAGAATAGGCTAAAAGAATATGTGAGACATTACAATATATGCATGTTTTATTAAAATAATTATGGGCCAGATTCAATCCATTACTTAGGCACTTTATTCTGTAATTAGGCTCAGTAAATCAAGTAAGGGCTGGATACCTGTTTTAAGACGGTTTAGTACCTGGCACCGGGGAATCCATACTTCTGTGCAGCTGTCCCTCTTCCGTCTCCTTTCTGTAGTCTTCTCTAATGGAGTAGCTTCTTCATCGTCAGTGTCTGTCTCTTTTTGCATGCAATACTTCTGGCAGACTAGGGGACATTTTTCACACAGTGGAGTAATGCGTAATCTGCATTGCTCATAATGAGGATGCCAGTTTATCACTCTGCACAACGCAAACTTCTTTAAGTGGCACATTCATATGTATGTAAAGATTATTTTAACAAGCACCATCATGGCTACTACTCCAGTCACTAACATCCAAGAGAGGTGGGAATCCAAGCACGTACCTCAAGCTGGAGCCTCTCTCCCCAGCACCACCAGCAGAGAACCTTCTGGAGAGTGTAACTGAAGACCACCGGAGTATTTTGTCTGTGAAATCTCTTATAAAAACTTTTTTTTGTGGAAAGTAGAATGAAGAATTCCCTTCTTTTGTCTCCCTTGCTTGCTCCAGCTAACTGCATTTAAAAATCCTCATAGAATATTTCTAGAGAAACAAACAACAAAGATTTTGGGGTGTTAGGAAACATGTTATTCAGTTATCTCTTTTCTTTTTGTGAAGGGCATGAAGTCTGATCAGCAAATTTGCAACGACTATAATGGTGTAGAGTAATTCTTTAATTTAAAAAATTAAATTAACATTAATTTTGTTTTAGCCTGCATTTATTTCTTTCCCAACACACAAATGTTGTCCTCATACAACTTTCAGCCTCCTTCAGTTTATACGTTTGAATAAGGTTTCACACTGCAATTTTCAATGTTTGTCAGAAGAGCTGTGGGATTTGTGCCACTGAGAAGAGAATCCCAAAACAACTGACTACAGAAAATGCACAGTATGAGTTCAGTGGCGTTATGCTTCTTATCTTTCTAGAGGAAGTTTCTGAGAAGAGTGTGGCAAACCATTAACATGGTGCTTAACATACATGTAAGTGTCTATAGAAATAAATTTTTTAAGAAGTTTGGGTAGTAAATGTATTTTAATAATAGCTATTGTACTCCTTCAACAAATGTCCAGCCCTACCCATTCTTTAAAAGCATGCTCTATTATATTATTTGCATTAATCCATTCTTTATTTGTTTGTTTGTTGGTTTTTTTAAATGAAAAACCTGCCTCACTGCTCTCTCTGGAGGAAGCAGCAGAAACAAAAGAAGCCAGCCCGGCCTGGTTTTTCTGGTTAACTTAAACCTGTAAGGAGAAGCTCCATTCACTAGCATAGAAACTCGCTATACAAGCTAGAAATGTAAGTTTTTTAGAGACAAATTTTTTGTGTAAGATTTTCTGTTCTTTTTTGCTTTTCTTGCTTACTTTCTTTTTCTTTAAAGGTGAGAAACTTTATTCTGGTCTACCTCCCACTGTTGACCTGGTAGTACGTCATTGTATTTTCTTACCTGTTTGATTGTCATCACTTTCTTTTATCTATTTTACAAAGTATACATACAATCCTTTTACTCCTAAGGCTAACACAGCAGTGGCCTATCCAGTCTCCACAAATATTGTTTATTTTTGACTTCTTGGCTCTGAATGTCAGCCAGACCACTAAGCAGTCAGATTGGTGATCACGACTATGGATGTTGAAGTAACCACAGAAAGGTTTAACCACCATTCTGTGATGATCAGTCTTTCTGCAGATTTTATTTCCCATTTTTGTTATGCTCTTTTAAGCGACTGGGTCAAGTCGCTTGGGAGGGAGGGAGATACTGTCTCTTCCCTTAAAGAGCAAATGCGCATCTTGGGGTATAAAGGTTTGGAGACGTCAGGGTGTGGTGGAAATAGCATAAACTTGGGATTGTGCAGCTCCCACAGAGAGATTGAGAGACCACAGCTCTCCTGAGCAAGGATTATTGAGAAGTTACTGATAACTGAGTTATTGAGAAGTTATTGAGAAGGGTTACTGAGAAGGCTTCTGAGGGGAAGAAAATAACGTAGCAAGGCCCAGAGGGGCCAAAGGCAGAGCTTGCTGCAGCTCAGAAAGACTCTGAATTGCTTGCCTAGAAGAAAGACACAGTAGGCAGGCAGACAGCTGTTTGTGGAAATAATTTTAATTTCCCTTCTGTCTTCTCTGCTTGCACTGAGTTCATTCAGAGAATGTTTCTTGCAATTCTTATGAACGTTACTATTAATAGTATCACTAATAGAGTCTTGGAAGCCTTTTGATCTCTTTTTGGAGCTCCTGTTCAGAGGTGATGTACATAGCTCCACCTCAATATTTCAGCCGATACAAAGTCCTGCCACAGCAACATATCAGACTACGTATGGATGGTAGGAAAAAACAAATATCTTACCTAGGCTCAATATTCATATCTGTTTCTTCTAAAAACATTGTTGCATTTTTAACTGTTTTGTCTCGTGCAGCTCTTGAATATTCACATGAGTCATGAGTTAGGTTTCTGATCTCCCTCACAAAATTTATGAAGAACCCTAAAAAATCAGGGAAAGGAGGGGGTGACCTTGCCTGGGGATGAGCAAAGTATCTAGATGTTAGTTTTCCTGCTG
>NW_010522465.1:15538-48229 GCF_000687285.1 Phaethon lepturus
CTTCTGACTTGAGTGTAATCACAATGTATTCCACACCCAGCTCTATGTCTTTTAAGACAAAACATGTACTGCTAGTCAATTTATTAGCTACTCCTTTCCTCTTTATATTGCCTGAAGACCAATACTTCTGTGCTTTGCATTTTCTTAAGTACATACTGGGGTTTTTTTGTAGCAAAACAGTTCTATCTTTCTCTTGCTTATGAAACCATCTTTCCTCTTGTGGGATCTTTGAACCCTTTAATGATTGTAACAAAGCTGTGCATTGGGTCACCAGTCCCATCATGTATTATTTTATTATTCTTTTGGTTTTCAGGGCATAATTCTGCCTCTGACATTATGACTTCATGATATTTTTCAAGCTTGTTTAGAATTATCAGCTGTAATAGTAAGTGCATTGAATAAAGTTGATGATGCTTCTTTACAGTATAAATTGTTACTAAAATCCAGGTTTCGTTTTGGTATTTTTCCTATTACTGTCATTCTTGTTTAGCCTCCTGTGCATTTTAACCCTCTAAGCTTTAGTATTTGATGCTCAATCACCCAACCAATCTGAAATTATTTCCCTCCTTGTTTTCCCTCACCTCCATTATTATTCATCTTGAATTTTAAACAATCCTTAATTTTATATTCTTTGCATTTACTGTTTCCCATAATACGTGGAAATTCACCCCATCCATTTGAAACATAAATTGTTTAGCTGGTGCTTACCCAAATAGTGAGCTGAGTGAAGCTGTGGCACAGTACTGTGTTTGCCAGAGAACCTGGGAAATTTCCCAGACCTATGGTTTTTGTTTTCCTTTGGTATATTCTTTCCTTGGGGTCTTTTGATTTCTTATTTTACGTTCTGCTACTGTGTCTCAGTGACTCAGCTTGTACCTTAGATTCTTTTTCTGTCTATCTTATTTTTCTGAGGATATTTGTCCTGTTTTGTTTCTTCTTTACATTTAAGAAGTCAGTTTGTATTTCCTGCTTTAAGAAAGTCCTTAATATCATCCATTTCCTTCTCTACCCTAAAGTAAACTACGACAGATCGTGAAACATTTGTCCCCGTCTGCTCTCAAACGTAGTTTCTTATTTGTGGTTCTATTTGTAGAAAGGATTCAAAGGTTTATAGACACATTATCTTTTCAGGATTGAGATCATTTTTCTTTGTTTTTCATGATCATGCCCTCCATTTTCTCAGAATTTTCCAGTTTTATACTTACATCCTCACATCTTTAATTAAAAACACAAATCTGATGCTACTTGCTTGGTTTTAGTCATATTTTTCTCTGTGCTAACTTCCTCTAAGTAGGCTTAAATTTTATGTAATTTTATCTCTTCAGAGATTAATGCGACTAAGTTTCTCATCTTTTCTGGAGTATATGCCGTTTCCCACTCTGATAGCTGGCTGTAGATGGCTCTGTATCCATTACAATATTCAAGTGTATTCACTCATTTCATACTTACTCAGATTATTTTTTTTAATGAAAGCTAAAGTTGTTCAATAAAAGATATTTTTGTTAAAAACTGATGCTATTTCCTGTAAGTCAGCCAATGGTGTTTCATGCTGTCCCTTCCTGGGTGCTCAGTGAATGCTTTACCTTTACTCAAGTTTTCATTCTGCATCTCTCTTCATTTTCAGCATGTTTCTTTTTCCTTCCACTTTTCCTGCAGATTAAATATTACTATTCCTCTCTTGCAGATTAAAACCTTGAAATTCATACTGGCCTTTTTTTTCTTCTAGTTCAAGCATACTATATCTGAAGAAACAGCATGAAGCTCTTTAACCCTCTAATTCTGCTACATCTTTACTTTTGTGTGTGATAAGGTTGAGCATACAGCTATCGGTGAAAGCTCTTTACGGAGTATAGCAAAACACTGTAAATTTTCGGTATTTTCCCATTCCATTCACATGCAAGCATTTTGTTGAGTAACTTAGCCACTTCTGAACTCTGAACTAAGATCTTCTAGATGTACTCCAACTAAAATGCATCTTTTCCTGTCCTGGTACAATTAATTAAGAATGCATTAACATAAGAGTAGTTACTTTTTTTCTGTAATGTATATTATATTGCACTCATTAAGGCTGATTTTCATTTTCTAGTTCATTGTTCCTGATCACTTTACCAGATTAACTTGTTCCAAATATTCAAGTTCAGAGATCATTGTGAGGATAAACCTGAAATAACTTTGTGGTATCATGCTTCTCTCCTTTTCCAGATCATTAGAATACAAATGAGCAGTGCTGATCTCAGGCAGGACATGGGGGCATCTTGATTTCACTCTTTTCCCACCATGAAACTTATCATTTATAGCCCCTCTTCTTGTCAGGAGTGCTATTTGCTGCAACACTGTCTTTAGCAAGATGACTTTTCCCAAAGACTTTCTGAAGGTTCTCACACACTGCGTCAAGCAGTTCTCCTTTATCCTCTACTTTGTCGATACTTTCAAGCACTTTTAATGCATTTTTGTATCCCTACTTGTACCTCTCCTCATACACACGTGTTCTATATTAAGTCATGCCTTACTTCACTCAGCTACTTCCTAACCCTGGTTTCATGCAATTACCTTCACAAATAGACCGTTTCAACTCTCTTTATGCAGGGCTCCTCTTTTGTTTTCACCTGGCCTTCCCTGACCTGATCTCAGTGAGGTCAAGAGCTGTTCTGAAATCCCATTAATCCCAGCCAAGATTACACCACATCTGGCCATCAGTATTGGGCGAGCTGCTGTCTTCAAATACTGCATGATCAGCTGTTTCTGTAAAGCACCACAGAAAATCTTGTACATTAAGGAGTCTGGAAAAGCTAAAGAGCACATGGGCTAAGATACAAGCATTTGCAAAGGTTCATCAATGTCAACCTTTTTTTTCCATAACTTGACTTCTTTTTTATATATTCCCTCCTCCACAAATACACTGAAATAGCATGATTTTTGAAAACACAGCTTGAAGTAAAATGTTACAGTAATCAAGATTTTTGACAACTTACAAAACCCATTGTGAATTCTCCAGGCTTAAAATATTTAAGGATAAACTTAAAGAGAATTTACAAAAATCTTCCAGAATATAAGTATGCAGTTTGAACACTCAGACTGCTGTAACTGTCTTTTAGTGAGTTCATAAAGTTGTTAACTTTAAAGACATGCCAGATTATTTTCCTTTTTTTTTCCTATTTTTTGCATGGGCCCCTTACTGGAACAGAACCAGGAGAGTCACTCAGAAAAATTTTTATTATTTCCAGTGGGAGCTAAACCAATTTGCCTTGCAATATCAGAAACAGAAAGACCATACTGAATATGTTTCTAAGAATTTAGAGAAAAAGGACATTATGTTTCAGAATCTTTCACTAATAGGAAAAATGCATTAAGTATACTGACAGCATCAAGTCAGATTTTTTTGGAGACTGTAGTATTACAGCAGTTCATTTAGATCAGCTCAGTTGTCCATTAGCATCACTAGTTCCCATCCGATATTATCTGGGAGGAGCTCTTAAGAAGAGAGTAAAAGAGGACAAAGTGTGCGGTAACTGTTGCCTATTTCTACTTCAAACTTCCAGAGGAAAGCTGAGCTGTTGCATTTAATAGCCCTTGATGAACCTTTTTTCCCATGAAGTTGTCTAATTGCATTTTAATTCACATCATAGACTTTTGAAATGTAAAACATCCTGTAGCAGTAAGCTTCAGGTTTGTAGGGGAGAGGTGATTTCTTTTTTTAAGCTATATATATCCTTGGAAGATATACTTGGAAGAAATGGACAAGGTATATTTCTGAATGGCTTTTACTCTCACAGAGAAAGTCAAAGTTAAACTTATCTTCAAAAGTTAAAAAGAAGCTTAAAAGTCACCTTTTAGAAGCCACAGATGTGAAACTAGGAGGTTCCCACCAGGTAGATGAGGAATCTGAGAGCAACTGTGCAAAACCCCTCATCTCGATTCTTTCCCCCCCCCCCCTTTTGTTTCTTCATCAGAAAAACTGTGACAAAAACAAAGTGTTTTTACACTGCTAATTGCCACTTGTTGCACTGTGGTTGGGACAACCTTTTTTTTCCAGATTCACATAACTGCATCTGGGGAGAAAAAATTCAACTTTGTTCTGCCTTGGCTTGTTTATTGTTGTGGAAGTGTCATGCTCACAGAGCAATTCCCTCAGTAGCCTGTTTATAATTTCTTTGTCATCTGGACTGACTCTACTTTTAGTACAGAAGTCTTTGGATTGGTGGGTGTGGTGGGTTTGGGGAACTGTTGCTGTGAATCCTAAAAGATTTTTTTTCCTAAAATCTTTCCCATCATCGGTAGAAGTTATAATTTGCCAAAACGCCTACCTAGCTTTGTTGCTGAAACAGGTGTATTTCACAAAGACTTGTTTCTTAAACAGTTAGGGGCACCAATTCATTTTTTTTTCTGTTTGCTCACTGATCCTTGACTTGCCTGTCATGCACAACCCATCCTGATGAGGAATGTCCCATTGAATTACAGAATCACAGAATCGTTAAGGTTGGAAAAGATCTTTAAGATCAAGATCAACCATCAACCCAGCACCACCACGCCCACTAAACCATGTCCTGAAGTGCCACATCCACATGTTTTTTGAATAATTCCAGTGATGGTGACTCCACCACCTCCCTGGGCAGCCTGTTCCAATGCCTGACCACTCTCTCAGTAAAGAAATTTTTCCTAATATCCAGTCTAAACCTCCCCTGGCACAGCTTGAGGCCATTTCCTCTCATTCTATCACTGGTTACTTGGGAGAAGAGACCAACACCCCCCTCACCACAACCCCCTTTCAGGTAGGTGTAGAGAGAGATAAGCCCTTCCCTCAGCCGCCTCTTCTCCAGACTGAACAACCCCAGTTCCCTGAGACACTCCTCATAAGACTTGTGCTCCAGACCCTTCACCAGCTTTGTTGCCCTTCTCTGGACATGCTCCAGCAACTCAATGTCTTTCATGTAGTGAGGGGCCCATTACTTTTATACTCAGTGAAATACAAAAGAGCTTGTACTCTGCAATGGGAAGGAATGACAGGCCTGGATTAAAAAATAACCCATGCATTGTTTTGAAAAATAGGTCCTTAAATAAATGAAGTATTTGTTGGCAATGAGAAACTGCTAACTTCAACAGATTCATTGCTTGTTTTTAGGAAAAAAAATAACAAGGTGCTCTTTGTCACTTCCCAGAGAAGAAGGAGGAGGTGGAAATGTCAAGCAGGGCACATTTACCAGGGAAAGTGCCCATGAATAGCTCATATTGGCAAGTGTTACTTGCCGGTGGAGCCAGTGACATGAGAGGTGGAAGGGGCCCTGGCTGTGTGTGACAGCACAGCAATGGAGTTAACAACTTGTACAGATAACTAACTGGTAAGCACTGACACTACTATACTTCACAGAAGGCGAAAGTTGGTCAGATGTCCAAAAACAGTCCAAAACCTGGCCCATAGACCAACCCATCACGTTAGGAACTTCTTCCTCTTTTCTTCAGCTGAACATGGGAAAACTCCAGTGTCCTGTCTCCCATTCTCATGCTGGAATTGATGCTTCTGATCTTTTAGCAGGGACTCCAGACTGTCTTTGCTGCTTTCCAGAGTTCATGTAAAAAGTACCTTTGCTAACCTGCTACCCATAGGTACAGGCAGTTTACCCTTGACTCCTCAGATACATAACAAAGCACCAAGTGATGAGGAATCAGAACCAAGACTGAAGAGGCAGAGGGAATCCTGGCATCCTTTGGTTCAGCTGTATGATCTCTCTCATGATGTACTGAGGAGTCTCCATTACCATGTAGGAGGTAGGAAGATATAATTTGATGGTTTGTTATTATGAAGAAATGCTGCCATATGATAAATCATCAACAGTACTTTGGAAAATGTTGAGGGACTCATCTCTCTCTTTCTCATCCTCTCAGCTGTAGATCAAATAACCTATAGCTGGCATGAAAAACCATTGGCATAAGCTACTTCTGACTGAATTAAAAAGGTAATGAGTTGTACCATTGTTTGATTTGGGGCTCCCTGAGACACAAGAGAGATGTGGAAAATTGAGTGAAACTTATTTAGAAAGACAAAGAAGAGCATATTGAAAGTAAAGTAGGAAAAACAACTGCCTAGTTAAGTGGATATATTATCAGACTTGAATAAAAACTGCAAAAAATACAAGAGATAATAAAACCAAGGAACTTGTGAACTCTGCAGGCTTATGAACATGCTGAACATCAAGAAGCTGAATCCACCAGAACTTCTCCAGTAGACAACATTCTGTTTCCCAAGACTGAACACCAAGCTGCCAAGACCTTTGGCTGTGTGTGTCTCCAATAGGGTTTTAGAAGACAGACTGCTTCACTTGCAGCCTGCTTTGTTATCTGTTATCTAGATTTATCACTGATAAATCAGCAACAGATTTGGTGTCTCCAAGTGGTCAGCAGAAGTCAAGCAAACTGAAATAGAAAAGGCTTCTACAACCTTCTACAACAATTCCAGTACAGATGGGTAAGTGCTCGTTGTCTTTGTCAGGTGATGGGATCATGTTATTTCTAAACCTACCCTGTTTGTTATACCAGAAGATGTTGACTAAAAGACAGAACAATTAAAAAAACATATTTCTCCATTTGTCAGGTGGGACATTACAGCAACCCGAGGCTTGCCAAGTAGCATGGTAACAGTTAGAAGTTTGGCCAGTGGCAGCCAGAAAAATGTCTAAGCCTAAAGCCAAGATTAAAATAAGAGTTCCAATTCAACACTCTCTGGTTGTCAGGCTCAAATATTTTGTCTTGAAGTGTTGCAGAGAATTTCTGGTATTCCAGTATTTTTGCCCCTTAAAACTTTTAATATAATTTTTCTCTATTTTAAGCAGAAAACTTGCTGAAAATATGAAAAGAGACTGCTCTGAAGGAAAGCATGAGTAAGCCTAGGAAAAAAGTCAGCCTGGCTTCTCAGCCAGCTCTAGCTTTCCTCGTTCTGTTTGTCAGGCCTTTGTTGTGCCACTGGGTGACAGACACTCCCTTACTCCCACCTGGGCTGTATGAACACGCACTCTGGCACCTAAGCCATGCTGCTCAATGCTGAGGTCCCTAAGACGCTGCCAAGCGACAGCACCAGAACTAGTATGGCCATATCAGCAAGGCAGGGCAACGGATTTAGTCTGGGTCTAGCACCACATTAGTGCTGCTCTTTTGATTCCAGGACCTGAGTCTACAACCCTTGGTGGTGCTGCTTGTCTCTTCATCCTTTATCTCTGTTAACAAAGAATCTCTTAAGTTTCTCAATTGCCTCGTATTTACTCTGACAGATCTGGGGAATCGTGGCTGACTTCTAGTTTCTGATTTACTAAAGTAAATTCATTTTTTACTTTTATTTATGCTTTTAAATACTTGCCTTTATAATTGTCCTCACCATCCCAGATTTCTTGCTAAAAGTAACATGCTGTTGTTTGTTTACTGGTCTTCTAATCTAAGTACATAGTTATATGTATGTCTCATTAAAATGTCTACAGGTGTTAGAAATACCTTTTTCACTAAATCTGGTAGTCTGATGGTTGATTTTTCCTGTCTTTAGTATGAAGGGCTGTCATAATCAACTGGGATTGTAGTAATGACATCTGCATCACAGAAATAATTTGGACAGGTGCAATGTGCCAATTAAACCATAAACAAACACAAAATGTTTAGATCCACGCCAGCAGTTTAGTTTTTTTTCTCAATCCTAAAGTCAATTTGCAATTAATTTAATACTAAAGCAGAAATGACAGATGATCTAATTGTTAATGTGGTACAAGTTTAGAAAGACATTAGAGCACCATTCTGGAGAACTGTTGCACATAATTGCTCAGGTGTTCAGAACACATTTCATTCCCCCTGCTGTGCAAGGACTTCTGTTCCTGGATTTTCTTTCAATGGTTCCCCCAGAAGTGGGATTAAAAGTAGAAACTTAATGATAATGAATTGAATTGTTCACATCTAAAGGGGGCTGATTGGCAGGATGCCGGAGACAAAGAGATCCCTGACGATGGTTAAAAAAACAAAAGTAATTGGATTACAGAAAGAAAATAAGATAAACATTCATTAAAATTACAGTAACAGACTGTGATTAATGAGCATATACAAGTGCAAGCAGCGCATATTCTTTAGGCCCTGCAAGGCCTACATCCAGTCATATAATTAATAATTTTTAATTGTTTAGTAAGTAATTGTTATGCGCTTTCCAGTTCAAAAGACACGAACTTGTTTTCCCTAACCTGATTTTATCTGTGACTACTATGGAGTCATCAAAGGTATTGTAATCGGTAATGAAGTTTAGCCTGCCCTTTTTTTGACTGTGAAATTTTTGTTTATGTGGTTCTGTTTGGGAAGGTCTTCACGGAACTTGAAGAACTCACCATGGAGAAATGTTCCATGTTTCGGTTCTTCCTTAACGTAGCATAAAAAGTTTCACGTTTGGATGTCAGAAGGTTTAAAGCTGGTGAAAACAACTATTTTTGCACATTAGGTGGAAATTTTTGGTTACATGAGCTTGTTCAGCGAGAGTCTGGTAATTGAGTCAAAATACTCTGATGGGCTGGAGATAAAATCAACCAAAAATGTAGTTTTATGTTTTGCTTAAAGACTAAGAGGACCTGTTGTGGTTTTTTGGATGTTCTCAAAATGTTTTGATTGCTATGGCAGCTGTAGATCCAGGCCTAAGCCATAAACTGCAGGAGGGAAGCAAGCTGACAAGTCTGTCTTTTCGTTCCAAAATCCTTAACAACATGGTTCAAGAGCTCCCAACTGAGAGCAAGAGAGCAGGTGGTGTCTATATATCTATATATCTATAGACCTACAACACTCAGAAACAGTGAACCTTTTAAGGGTCTTCTTAAGTTCTGTATCCTTCATAAGCTTTCTGCCTGAATGACTGCTCAGCAGGCAGTCTATAGGATGCCATACTGCTGTGTTTAGGTGCAAAAGAACCCTGCAGGCTTTTGGAAGTATTTCTGAATAGAGGAGGGGCGCTGGTAGGGAAGAGTCGTGAAATGTAGTAGTAGTGAAAAAGAGGGGAGAATAACAAAAAATGGTGCTTGCAGATTCGGAGTCCCACAGGAGAAGCTCTGGGGAGTAGATACCCATCTCCTGGAGTCCTTGGGAAACTTGCCAAATGTATTAGGTTTTGATTCCTGATGCACTCACTGTCCACAATGATCTCTCTCAACCACGTCAGCAAATGACTGTCAAGACTTCTAGCTGCTGGGAGCACTAGCTCTCTTTCAGTAGCTGTATTTTAGTATACACATTAAAACAGTGGGAACTTTGCAAGCTTTCTTCCTAAATACCGCGCCCCTGGCTGACCAAAATCAATGATGAGCATCATGATTGTCAATACTGTTATCATTCAATGTCATCAGTATTATTGTTCCTTAAGGTTGCCTTTCATAGGGTTTTCATCCCTATTGCCAGTGCAGAACTACTGTACTGACATTGTTACCCATCATGTGTGTTTGCTGGGGATGCTGAAAGCCTGTCTGAAAATGTTTGCCTTTTTCCTAATGTTCCCTTAAGAACATACCTACGCTGGCAGAAAGCAACGGGCCATTCACGGGTGTTGAGCAGGATGGGTGATAAAGGACCACACACTTGCCTGTTTCCCACTGAAATGCCTTCTCTTCCTGACTGATATGGCCAGCTTGAGTATTTGGGGCCACAGATACATTCTTGCCAGAAGCTATGATGACTCCTTATTATAAAACAGCTCTTCTGATAACCAGTACTGTGACCCACAAAGAAAATCTGTGATGCTTTTTTTTAGTAAGTCTTTGCCTTAAAAAATGATTGTCTGTGGCATCAGTGGCACCTGCTCAGAACTGTATTTGTTCGGTGTTCCCAGAACAAGCTATAAACTTCAGTGCTCATAGTAGTACAAAATTACTACTGACAGGCAAATTCTGTATTGCCTTTTTTTAAAAAAAAAAGATAAACTATGGAAGCTCCCCCAAAACTTAACCAATTGAAAATGCTCTCCTCTCACTTCTACAGACACTTTTTGCCATATTTGAAAAAAATGGCTTTTGTGCGTAAATTGCGTAATGAAGAGACTGATGCTCTTCCATCGTCTCTCTTCTGTACCTCAAAATGGCAAGTATCAAGCAAAGATACTTCAGTCCCTCTTATACTATGGTTAGGAGGAATGAGAGTAGCCCCGTGAAACTGGGAGAAGAGGAGGGGTTTGAAAGGAAAAGACGTATCTCTAGGGGACTGGAGTTGAAGAATCAGCTCAGGTTTTAGAATGAAAAACACATACACCAAGATTGTAGATGGGTTTTAGTAGAATTTTTCTTAATGTCTTGAATTTGGAAAGGTGCATATAAATTTCTTTTATGTGTTATTTGCATCTTTCTTTATATGCTACAGTGTGTAAAGCTCACATTCCTGTCCTATGCACCAGAGCACCTGTTCAGAACATAGGGTGTCTAATGTGTCAGAGACAGATTTTTACTCTTATTTTTTTCCTATTTCACAAACCGTAAGCATGGAAGAGTCCCTCTACAGAGGTTCTGCCCTACAATGTTCTTTGGGGCACAGAGGTTCTTGCAACCTGTCTCTACTGTCTGGGTGAAGAGGGGAAGATGAGCATGCCCCAGGTTTCTCTATAGTCCAGACATGCACAAGGTTAGTGGTGGGCTAGAAAGGCTTTTCACAAGTGCTATAAACATCCACAACTGTCTTCCAGAAAGCTAGGCATGAAGAGTGGTCCCAGGTCTGTGGAAACACAAATGTTACTGTCGAGAATTTCCTCTTGATTGATCTCACGTTCCTCAGCTATAGCCCAGGCATTAACTCTTATTATCTTCAGTGTTTCCATGTCAGTGTTTTCCTTTCCAACCGCAGTGCACTTTACATGCTTCCTGATGTACATAAGGGTCCTATTGTAGCCATAGTAATCCCACAGGGATACTAAAAACAAGCAGCTAACATTATCACATGAGTGGTTTCCCCAATAGGATTATTTTTAATTAGTTAAGTGGATAAAAGTCTTTTTGAAAACTTTTTAAAATACAGATTATATTTGTCCATCATGGGTAAAGGTATTATAATCCTAGTCCTGCTGCTTTAGGAAGAAATTATAATTTGTTTAAATAAATTGAAAATATAATTTTAAGAAATTGTGTCAAGCCATACCCACAAAACTTGTTCCTGCACAGGGGGATGGAATTACTTAAATTAGAAAACTGAAGGATGGACCCATCAGAAGACCTTTGAGTAAATATTATATTTCTAGAACAGCAGACTGAGGAAATGACCAGATTTGGAGATCCAAACCAGTTTCCATTACGTTTGTATAAAGACTCTCTGTGTTTACTAACACTCATTCTATGCCTTATGTACCTTGTCAGTCTATGGCTGTGGTTTGAAACCTTGTTGTGATGAGTTAAGGTTTAATGACTAAATGGAACAAGTGATCTTAGAGTTTTTTGAGGCAATACTACCAGGGAGCCCTTATAGTCCCACACAGATAAATCCCAGCTCAGGCTAAGAGCACATGGGATATAATGTCACTCTGCACATATGCAGTAAACTCAATGCATAGTGTAGATTAACTGAGTGACATTGAGTGTAGTGGGCATAGAGATGATTTATGTAAGAATTTACCTAACTATTTTTCCAGATGTCCAAGGAGTTGAGTGTTTGGAAGAGCAGCTGGTTGCCATGAAAACCATGTTACTGACTTTTGGGCTTTTGAGACCCTTAAAACTTGGGACTTGAGTCTCGAGCTATATGTTTATCCTAAAATGGCTATAGGATGCTCCATGTAAATTAGCTGCAACCAGACCATAGGCAGACTGAGCACAATGTGCTTTCTCCACTTCTAATACAACTGTGTGCTCCTTCTTGCTTCCCTGAGGGAAATGGGCCATAGAAGGAGACTCCTGAATCATCAACCAAGAGTTATTTTACACTGACAAGATCCCTGCCTTCCCCTCTGGGGTGACTCCCGCTAGTGGACCCTGTCTCATTAACTCGCAACAATCAGAACGGGATCTGCACGGTCACACAGGGGTACAGCAGAGTGCTGTTATTAAATACAGAGGTGTTGATTTACCAAGTGGGTGTTCTAGCCTAGAAGGAATAGTAAGCCCTTCTCATGCTGTTAAAACCGAGGGGAAAATTTTGGCCATGAAATTGGGGAATGAAAGCTACTGGAGGTTGCTCTTTGGCTTAAACAGAACAACTGTTGTAGTGGCACCTTGGCCTTGTTACATAACTAAGTTTTCCTGTATTGTGCTATTGACATCAATTTTAATAGTGCTGAAAGCAATGGATTAAAAACCAACTAAAATTCGCTTTTTCCTTCAAACTTAGTTTTTCACTTAAATGGTGCACCTTATTTAAAGCTCCTACCTTAAATACTTATCAGTTATAAATCAAAATAAGTCCACTAAAGCTCATCTGTCAATACTGATTTATACCCAGAAAGGTTGGGCCTGGATTTTTAATTTTCCAGTGATTTTCAATTTGTCTGCTTATGTATTGATTTGAAAACTAGGTCTAAATTACTACATGCTATCAGGATAAGTGAGCTAAAAATTTTGATACTCAGGCATTTTATGTCTACTTTGTACACAGTGAAACACAATGAAAAAGTGAGGTACAAAGCAGAGAAAATATAAGACTCTGTTTTCTGGAACTCACTATAGAAACTGGACTTTTTAATAGCTCTCTACTTGCTTCTTGCAGACACACCACCATGCTCGTCTCTCATACTGATACGAGAGAGTAAAAATGCTTTTTTAATAGGCATTTTAGTAAATTAATATATTTAACACTATTTTTCATGTGTAAAACAAAAGTAAAAATTTGCTTTTGCTAATCTTTCAGGCTTCATCTCTAACAGATGAGCCACTCCCTCTGCTGGGGATATTTCTACAAACTGCTCTGTAAATGAGAAGGATGTTAAGTTTTTCAGGGAAATGCTAGAAGCACTCCTAAAGTCACATAAAACCCTAGCAGTGTTCTCATGTACAAACATTTCTCGAGAGCATGTAAATGTTTTTATGCTATTTTATTCTCTTAAAATATCTACAACATTCAAAAAAAAGAAGAAACAGAAACACTAAAATGTAAAGATTTCTTAGATATCTTTTTCTTTTCACATATTTATGACTTTATTTGCAGCTTGCCAAAGATAACTTGCTGATAATCCATCAGAGGGAAGTTTTACTTTTAGCTATAGGTTAGGTTTAGCCTGGACAAGAGCTGTAGGACATGAGTAGCAGGTTTTTTAGTTTCTTCCATTACACTCAAAAAAACACCTGGAGGGTAACGATTCTCAGGAAGAAAGTTCAGTTTACTCCCAGCTTTTGTTCAGTTACTAGCCTTTTGGATGAAGCTTCAGTGGATTCCAAAGAATGCCTCTGATAGGATGCCAGAAACTGTTCCAACATATATTTATATAGATAGATAGGTAGATTTCTCAGTCAAGCTCTGAAAAAGTGTGAAAATTTTGCATTTAAAAAAATAAGTGTATTTAAAAAGATACAGAAACAAATGATACAACATCAGGTTATCTGTCCCCTGTATTTCTGTTCTTGCCTACCTACTATAGCAATAATTCATTTGCCCACAACAAGTAGGTCTGAAAGAAGAATACATGTTTCAGAAACAAGGAAGCTCCTACCAGCTCTCTTAAAACTGTTATCCAGGTAGAGGAAGGAGAACCAATTAGGACCACTGCTGGAGACAAGGGAGCGGTCCTCAGCCATTATGCGTTTGTCTTGGTAGCCAGGATTCCTATCAGGCTGCATACGTAAGAAGGTCAAAGGGCACATGTATGACCTCAGCCTATGCACATGAATGACTGCAGGCTAGCCACAGCACTGCTGTTGCCTCTCCAGGTAAGAGTGGCAAAAGAAACGAAGGCAAGCTGACACTAGAGGGGACAAAGTACACAACCCTGCTGGGAATCACATCACTTTAGTTCTGCTTTTCATGGAACACCTTCCTTTATTTTATACTTTACATCAATGGCAAAATAAATGAAGTTTATAGAAAAAAAGTGGAAAGAATTTGTTCTGAAAAGGTAAAAAGGAAGTTGCGTCCTCACAAAAGTTTTCCCCCAGTTTGTTTGCAGCATTTTACCTCGATTCAGAACAGTTTGGGTTCAAACAAACTCTGAAGTTGATTTTTTTTTTTTTTTGAATTTTGAAGAATGAAGTGCCCAGCCCAGTAGTTAGTGTCTTTGTGGTGTTTTTGTTGTTTTAGTGGCAACTTGTTCAACAGGACAGGATAAAACCACTAAATGAAGGCTGAAGTCTAACAGCCTTATATTGAAAAGTACTAATTTCGATGAGACTATTTGAATATAGTCTTTGAACATGCCTGAATAGGGCAAAAACTGGAGTGGTAATTGCACTGGGAATAGACTACATGGCTGGCACTTATCTACTTTTAAATTTCTACAGGCTCTTTTTCCTTCTCACATCCATTGGCAAACAGAGGGAATCCGCATGGCCACAGATGTCAGTGGAGAAGACGACCATACATAATGACTCACTCAATATTACTTAGCTACAACCGACTTGGATTTTTCCTTATGCTCAGGGATTCTTTCTATGATTCTCTTCTACAATGTACACGCAAAACAATGCCACTGTAAAAAGAATTAACAAATAAATAATGAGATTTAAAAAAAATTCCTGTGGACAGAATCTTTGAAAAAACTGCATAAGACCTAAAGGACTACATAGAAGCCCAGGAATTAACTTTGGCTTTACACAGACCTTTGTATATTTAAGACTGTATTAAAATTGAAATTACTAAAAGGGAAAAATGAAGCAAAATGATATCTTTACTTTTGAGACTTGTTATATTTAACCTCTCTAGAACATCTATTTGGTATGTTTCAGTGCATTAAAAACCTGCCTATTTAGACTAAACCCTTTTAATGTGACAGAAGCAATAGTTGAACACAGGGATGCTGTGAAATGTACATAAAACAGGGGAATGGCACCAGGTCATGAAGTCAAATCGCTTGTTGTTGGTACCACTTTTATTCAATTTAATGAAGATCTCACAAAAATCTTTAAGTTATGGCTGTTAAGTTGTATGCTAGGAACATATGTACCTCTAATTCAAGCCCCTTTATTAGTGGTGTAGTATACAACATGGCTCTTTTCTAATAATTCATGGTGGAATATGTCGGTGTTACTTTTCCCCAGATAAAACTGGAAGTTGACAGAAGCATAGCATTGAGGCAAGAGCTGTTACGTCCTCACCTGAAGTCAGATAAGCACTAAATCAAGCACTAAAAGCTACAGAAGTATTTTACCTTGAGGGAAGGAAGAACCACTAGGATTTTTTCGCTAGAAAATGGAACATGCCGGTAGCTATATGATGGGCTAAGTTAAGGGTTTAATAAATTAAGAAAGCATGGAACTGATAGGTGCTGAAGGTAGGGCAATGTGTTCTGCCTGCGGAACATACAGCTGCTACTTTAGCAAATGCAGCGGTCATTCTTGCTTCTCTCCTGTGGCTCTTCCAGGTGTTTCAGTGAACGCAACATCTGGAGGATAGCACACAGCTTTACTCAGGTCATCTATTGTTCTGTGGATTACAAATGAAGTCCTGTCAATTTAACTGTGTGCTTGCTGGAAAAGTAACATTAAAAATTACAAAAAGAAGTGGTCAATAGTTTCTCTCGCTAAAATAAACTGTCAGACTAAATTGAAGAATTTAACAGCATCCTTTACCTCAGAACCTTTGTGTCTTCTGTGTGACCACAACCACTGCTAGCACCTTTGAGCTTGGGACATTATGCAGTACTGTAGAGTGGCTGTTCTGCATAGAAACTGAGCCCAGAGCCTGTGCCAGCTCACAGCAGGGCACAACTTTGCTTCCATTATTTTCCCTTTGCCTATCTTCTCACAATGGCTTTACCAATGTATAAGCTGAAGTATGGCTGCCTGATACTGTGTTTTTTATAGCCATGCAAAATGGGGCAAAAAATAGTCTAGAAATATGTGGATTTTGTTCACAGATTATAGGAGTATTCTGGACATATTTAGATGCATTGTGCTTACTTTTTAATTAAAGGATTAGTATCCCAACAGAAATGTGATTTCTGTTTAATATTCTGTGATTAGTGTTTCTGTAGTAACAGAAATGTGATTTCCGTTTAAAAGATGTATATATTTAATATGTATATGTCGTATAACCTAGCTATCTTATTTGATCCTTACAGATCACATTTCACAAGAGTCTTCAAATAAAAATTCCTTGAATTTCTTATGTACAACTTTTTGAAATGAATAAATCTCAGGATAGGAATTTTCATTCCCCTTGTATATTAAACATCGTGCACATGGGAATTCCAACCAAGAGTGTTTAATGGAATATAAAAAAAGTTTAGATTTAAATGATAAATCTTTGCACCTCGGCCAGATATAAATGTTTTTCACTGAATTGTGAGAAGACATGTCTGTACTGTTGGAATGCTCCAGCACTGTATACTGTATTGCTGTCTCAGAGTCACAATATCTATGAATATAGCATGTGTGTCTGTGTTTGAGTGTGTGCAGAAGTGCATGTATATCACATTCTGTCCCTAGAAAAGCTTGAGCCTGGTTGCTCAAAGTTATTTGAATTCTTTTCAGCCTGAAAAAAACATATGGAAACTACAATCTAAGTTACAAATAAGGGAAAATACATTTCAGAATGAGAATATTTAGGTGTCTTTTACCAGAGTTTCACTGAGATATGAAACCTCAGTTGTTCCCATTCTTCTGACAAATAAAAAAGACTCATCATTTCTGCCAGCCCACAGGTTGTGTAGCACAGAAAAGATGGAAAAACTTTTTCTCTTCTCTTCTCTTCTCTTCTCTTCTCTTCTCTTCTCTTCTCTTCTCTTCTCTTCTCTTCTCTTCTCTTCTCTTCTCTTCTCTTCTCTTCTCTTCTCTTCTCTTCTCTTCTCTTCTCTTCTCTTCTCTTCTCTTCTCTTCTCTTCTCTTCTCTTCTCTTCTCTTCTCTTCTCTTCTCTTCTCTTCTCTTCTCTTCTCTTCTCTTCTCTTCTCTTCTCTTCTCTTCTCTTCTCTTCTCTTCTCTTCTCTTCTCTTCTCTTCTCTTCTCTTCTCTTCTCTTCTCTTCTCTTCTCTTCTCTTCTCTTCTCTTCTCTTCTCTTCTCTTCTCTTCTCTTCTCTTCTCTTCTCTTCTCTTCTCTTCTCTTCTCTTCTCTTCTCTTCTCTTCTCTTCTCTTCTCTTCTCTTCTCTTCTCTTCTCTTCTCTTCTCTTCTCTTCTCTTCTCTTCTCTTCTCTTCTCTTCTCTTCTCTTCTCTTCTCTTCTCTTCTCTTCTCTTCTCTTCTCTTCTCTTCTCTTCTCTTCTCTTCTCTTCTCTTCTCTTCTCTTCTCTTCTCTTCTCTTCTCTTCTCTTCTCTTCTCTTCTCTTCTCTTCTCTTCTCTTCTCTTCTCTTCTCTTCTCTTCTCTTCTCGCCTCTTCTCTTCTCTTCTTTCTCTCTTCACATACAAACATTCTATCCTAAAGGATAAGTTTTCTGAAATCTAAATGGGTGTCCTCTTGAGTAGTTTTTCTTCTCCTCTGGCCCAGCTTTGCAATCTTTCATGGGACAGCAGTGTATATTGCTAGTAATGCCACTCACTTTTCAGATTATTTTCATCATGAAATTACCTGCAAATAAAGTGGATTCAGCTTGTCATAGTTTTAAAGGTCTTGCAGTTAAGAGTCTAAATCTCACATGAATGTGACTTTATGTACTTGTGTGCATTTCTTTCAGAGGTGGTCCCAGATATTTATCATTCACTATGCTTTGCGTTTTAATAGCAAAATCTTTTTTGGGATCTGTCCTAAAGTGACAGAGCAGGTCAGACACAGAGCTAGAAAGATAACCGAGATGTTTCACTTTATAGTGTAGAGCTGTAACCACTTTTAATGTACTATTGTTTCAGTGAACCAACATAGGTTGAACCTCCATGCTTTTTTTTTTTACTCAGAGAATGAATTATCATGGTTTTGTTGTTAAACTGATGACATATATGATCTACACAATGTATTTCTTCTATAAGTGTCAGTAATTTTTTTTAAAGTCTGTTACAAAAGCAGGTGCATGTTTTTTTTTTTCATTTTGAAATGTAATAAAGTCAGTTTTTGGCCTCAAGCAATACTAGGATTTAAAATAGGAACTACTTTGAAGCAACATGAAGTTGCACCCAGCCTCTAGGTTATTAAATGTGTTTTCTCTCTCTGGCTTCCTAAATGCACTTCATTGTTTAATGGAATTCTGACTGTAAGATTTAGTTGTAGGCATTTCAGCTGGACTTCCTTTAGAAATACATAAAGATGCACCCCTGACTTCAAAACACACTAAATGGATTATGGGGCCGGGGGGGGAACCAAAACATTTTTTCACTTCCAGATCACAAGGAGGAATAAACAAATTAACACTATTTTAAGAGAAGCAATAATATGCCTGGTGGGTGGGTCATCTCAGAGATCTGGGCAGGTAGAAATGGGCTTCAACCTTCAAAGGTTTTCTTTCAGGCACAGCTTAGTTTGCGCAATTCATGATCAACAATAGCCTGTTCTTTTAAAACGTACTGGTAAACAAGCATTCCATTCCAGCCAGCTTGCCTTTCCAGTGGATGTAAGATATTATTATAACTCGGATCGATAGATGAACTTTGGCACTTTCAAAACCGAGCATCTGGATATCAAGGCAAAATGATCCTCTGAATTACAAAAACATAAGTATTACCCAGAACTTGCAATGTTACTGTTCAATTTGCATGGGTTTAAATCACACCCTCCAGGAGATATGTAGAGTACCCAGAGGACTCTGGACTCTGTAGTTACATTAAATAAGTTATTTTGCAAACGCAGTCATATACTATGGAAGTACTAGCTGTAAATTCATAGTAAAACCAACTTATATACTGCACATAAGTGCCATAGATACTGCTATGACAATATCTTCCTGCAAAAAAATGGAGTCAAAGTGTCTAATACAAAGAAGAATATTATTAATTTACTTTGATGAGGGATAGAGTAAAGACAGCTCAACTAGGACCGTTGGAGGCACACTGAGGGGACAACAAGGAGGAAGATGTGTAGCCATTCTTTGCTTTCTATTCATTCCACAGACGGGTTTCAGTTTCCAGAACTGTCAGTTTACCCTTTCTCTGTTTATTTTCTTTTTTATTCAATTAAAAAGACTTTTTAAAGGTACATTTAATTATTTCAACCTTTTCTTTTCAAGAAAAGTTTTTTTTTTTTTGTTCTTGCAGGCTTGCTCCAGAATGCTAATATCTTCTCCCTCAGCCACACTCCAACCCCAAGCAAAATCATGTTAGAGCAAGTAATGCTTTCTGAATGAAAGTTTTATTTTCACATACAGCCAGAATGAGTTATATTGCACCTGCACGAATGATGTTTCCCTTATTTTATGAAACGGGAAGACAGCCAAGTTGAACAGTGTTTCTGTAGGTGCAGAGTTTTTTCACACGCCTCTTCCCAGCACCACCTGCTTCAATGATTTGGGTGTTCCCCTCAGGTAGGTCACAATTTAAAACATGTTAGTACTCAGATTGGCCACACCCAGAGATAATACACTCTTTTTTTTGACAATGGTTGTGTTAGCCAAATATGACATAGTGATCTATGTTAGTTATTTTTTGAACTTTGCATAACTCTGTTACTGGCTGTCAGGGGTAGCTGATGCTATTATACAGAGATTTCCAGAACCATAGCATGAGATCCAACTAAATGGTAAACAAAAACATTTGGACTATGGAAATGGAAAGCTGAATGAGCCCAGTAGTCCAACTAATTCATTATCTTGTCTCTAGCACTGGATGGTAAGAGGCATTGAAAAGGAAAGCACAAGAAATGCTGCAGAGGACTGTAATTTTATTATCGTCTCATGCTGAAGTTCACAGGCAGAGTGGGATGTGGGAATCCAGTTTGCAATGACCGTGCTCTACCTCCTCAAACAATGAACTTCATTTCCCACAGGTCCCAACCCAACACCTTTTGCCGCAGCTTGCTCACAGTAAAATAAACTAAATGCCGCTCCACAGTGGGAGGGTCTTTCTATCTAGGGTGTAAAACAATTCATTCCTAGCAAAATTTCTGTCTATTTTTCTGCTTTAAACAGCTTTTGTTTGGTTAATTGGTGCCGTAGGCAGATAACCAATTTTCTCCTGTGAAGGGATTAGCAGAATTCCATTGTTGAGATGTTCTAATTGTTAATTTGCATGCTTGAGAAAGATTATGGTTTTGATTGTGAAATCTACCAGGGTTGATTTTTTTTGCCTTAACAAAGTACAGAAAATATCTTTTTCTACTTAATTAATATCTACATAGTATCAAGCATTGGACAACATCAAACACAATTATGAAGCATATTTAAAGAACAAATGTCCCTCTTTGGGAACAGTTCATGGCCAACTCTGTCTCCAGAGGAAGTTAGATAAACCCTGAGGCTGAAAAGTCCTCTAAAATCTAAGCTCACAAAGAATATTCGCAGCCAGCAAACCTCTCTCCTGCCACCATTCTCAGCTCACATGATCTAGGAGTTCCTCTTCTTTGTCTTTGCCCTTCTCTTCATAGTGAAAAGCAAAATAAAGTGGAGTTATTAATTTGAGCTGGATAATTGGAGGTAAAGTCCTATAGAAGATGAGGCACTTTGAAGTTTTCATATGAATTAATAGGTTGCGATAAACCTATGTGGGGGGGGCCTAGGGGGGGGGGGGGGGTATGGGAACGTCATTCTTCATATATGCCTGGCAGCTCATGAGAAAGCTACTATCTTATCAGGTCTGGGAATTTTATCCCATTTAGCTAACTTGGGCTAAAACTTCTTCCAACGTTAAGCACTGTTTCTGGAAAATGCAAGTGAAATTTCAGTTTCTTCTCTAGGAAAACATTGACACAGTTATATTGCTGCTGCTTTGCAAAGAGGTGTGGCATCAACGTTGTCTTCAGATGGTATCAGTCACTGTTAATTTTAATCCCTTCTTTACTCCACTGCTTGTGCTCTGTTAATATATGAATAGTGACAGGAGAAGATCTGGCATTTTGAATTTCTGATGTTAAAAGTCCTGCTCCCCTGTGGTCTGTTGGAGCCTTTTACAGCTGTGATGAATAAGATGTGAAGTCACTGCAAAATGTCCTCACATGAAAAAGTTTCTTAGTAGCATAGTGGAACTCTTTACATGAGAGTGGAAATTCAAGACTATCTCCAGCTTATGGATAAGTAAAGCTTTTTGGTTGTTACAGTCAAGTTCTGCGGATGGGTGGGAAGTACCAGGACAAGGCAGATGAAAACGGTGGAGGGAAGATGGATCAAGTGCATGCATCAACAGCTACTGTGAAAAAATGTTGCTTGGAAGTCAGAATCAAAGAAATGTCTGAGTGGTGGCAGAATAGAAGGCAGCCACTGCCTTCATCTGAGCCCCAGAAATAAGAAATAAAAAATGGTATCTGGAAGAGTTGTTTTGTGGTTTGTTTTTTTTTCTTTCACTCTGTTCTTTGGGGGTCTAAAATGAGAAAACAGAGTTTCTGCAGAATTGTCTTCCTGTGATCAAAGGAGGGATGTGAAGAATCAAAATATTCATTGGTTTAAGTGAGGAGATCCTAAAATCCCCATACAAAGTAACATTTGGATAATTATATACTGGTGAGCACTACACAACAAAAGTATTTTTTTTAGCTGACTGAGAGAAAGGGAAAAATTGAAAGGATTAAAGTAAACCAAATGAAATAAAAAGTTTTATGCAAGCATGGACAGGTAAACACTTTGTTTTCTGTCTTCAGTACATTTCATAACACATGACAAATGTCTTTGTGAACATTATAGATGTTACTGACGATTGCATTAAGACTTTTGGGGGATTCATCCATTTTATTTTATGTGTACTGGCTTAGTTCCCTTCTCTCAGAAATATCTGATTCTTCATAGTGATTCCAGCTAGACCTTGTTCCAATAGGACAGTTAGATGACGTGTCACTAAAGGGCTAATATTGGGTTCACCTGTAATTAGCATGTTAAATAGTGTCTGTATGTTAAATATCAGCACAGAAGATTTTTTTGTCAACAGTAAGCAATTAGAAAGGTTACACAGGAAAAGTGTCTTGTGGGTAGGTGTTCACAATGCCTGACGCAACCGGTGGATGTCATAGAGGTTTTGAGTGCACAACAAATGTGTAGATGGACAATTACCAAATTACTGGGGCCTCTTTTCTAGGCTGTTGGGAAACATTATGTTGGACTAAGAAGAGACGTTGCTTGGATTCATTATGGCAAAAATCAATAGTATTCTCCATACAAAAAACATGTGAATGATCAACTGCAGTGTTATGGTTTGTGTTATTTTAGCAGCCCAACATTTTGTACTGATACTGAGACTGTTCACAGGTCACCATTCATGACATCACTTCCATAAACCAGGAATTTTTCCTAAAGATATGATAAATATGGACCTCTAATATAAAGCCTCCTCCTATTAGGACGATTTAGATAATCCAAATCTAAAATGATAGCGAATAGCACAGGGCAAATGAAAACCCCAAAACCCCACCCTGAAGGCCTGCCTTAGCCACTGGGACGTGGCTGAACTGGTGTGGCCCTGATTAAAATGGAAAAGCCTCAGTAGCCACAAAGCTGAGGAATGTCGAGGAATTGGCCATTGCAGCCAGTGGTGCAAAAAGTAAGTCCACATCTGGACTCCGGAAAACAACTGCTGTTCCCTCTTTGTTCATATTAATTCAAGCCCTTTGCAAAATGCTTCCAGACTAGGCAGGCTCTTTAGTTTTTCATTGAACAAAGAATGTCATTCAACCATTACTATTATTAGATTGCTTGCCCTTAACAGCCCCAGAATAACCTTAAACTGTTTGTTTATCATCTGCTTTATTTTTAGTTTCAACTGCTTAGCTGGATAATCATTTACTGATCCTCAGTGCCCATGGAACCATCACTGAGAAACTGTAAAAGAGTTGAAACACAGGCAAAAGAGATATTTACAGACTAGGCCAGGTGGGGATTTTTTTCAAGTGGGATAACTGTAGGATATCTGAGATTCTCATCATGTTTAATATCCTTCATAGCCTTCTGAGAAAAAAACTAAAAACTATGGCTTGGAATGAAGTAAGTTTTCATTCAAACATTTCCATGATATTCAACTAAACTTTACTTTAAGTTGCCTTGGAATATTTTCAAGTCTTGACTCTATGCTTTGGTTCTAGATTTTGTACCTTAGTCAATGTAATCCCAGCAGCCTCTAGGTCTGGAAGCAAGAGCTAGAGAGTAACTTACCTAAAATTTTTTGAACAGCACTTTTGAAATACTGGCATTTCCATCTTCCAGGTCTGCACACTTTCATATAGGAAAGGCTGCGTAAAACTTCAGATTTCTGGACAGTTACGTCAGTGATGGTCTTGCAGGCCTGTGCATCTTCTATGCCATGGCTCTGATCTCAGTCTCACAAGAACAAATATTAAGGACTGATGTTACACATGTTCAAGGTATTTTAACTAAGAAAAAGCAAAACTGCAGAGTAGTATGGAATATATGGAAGTAAATGGAAGAAAGCTGTCATTTTGAAATTCAGCTTTGATTGCTCACTGACCGTGATTAGACAGGCACAGGCAATTTTAATTGACTGTCTGTAGATCAGAAATAGCACTGGGCTGCAGAAGTAAAATTAGAGTGGTCCCAGACTGCTTTATATGCAGTTTACTGGGTCACACCAAAAAACTTCATTAGTAGTATAACATGTCAAAATTAGTCACTTAAGAGTGTAAACAGCTCCAGAAACAAGAATGAGCAGGCCTCCAGCCATCTGCTTTGTGTGTTAGTCCTGCTTTTTCACTGTAGGCACTGATTTTTGTTCACTCAGCCAGATGATCGTCGTCTTAGATTCAGCGGAGTGTCCCGAAGTAGCAGAGAGCTGGAGATGTCAACAGATTGCGTTGCCTTCCGGTAGGGGCACAAGGCTCTGGGCTCAGCAGGGAGGACCAACATCAACAGCTGGTACATCCCAGGACCTCTTTTCCATCTTCTCCTCTCATTTTTTGCTACAGATGTGAGAAGCAAACGATCTTGTCATTATTAGCAAAGGCACCCTGGAGTAACCCTACAATCCTTTTTAACTCAAGCCAGAGACAAACCTTCCTCCCCCATCCTCTCTCCCCCTCTTTTTCCTTCCCTTTCACCTCTGCCTTCACTCTGTTCTCTGCCATTCTGACATACCGAATTTGAATATGATTTGGAATATATTATTTTCATCATAATTTATAATTTCTACCTAGCATATTTTTTGCTGCCTGTTCTGCAGCAGCTGATTCTTATGGACCTGGTTCATCATTCTGTGAAACTAGATTTATTTTTATTTATAGTTCTGTTGAGATAGATTTGTAAAGTTCTATAAAATAACACAGAGATCATGAACAGAGGTAATTAATTTTTAAAATTTTTTTGGCACCAAAAGTATGGAAAGTGTACACTAGCCATGCAACCAGAAAACAAATCCTAAAACGCATGATCAAAAGAAATCATTAACAAGGCTTTGAACAGCAGTAGCAATGTCAATTGCTAGTTCATATAAGAGTCAGTCAGTGGGGGATTAGGCAGTTGCTGTGCAAAGAATAAACCCATGATTTCTTGAAAATTAGTGTTCATCTGATAGCCATTTAATTAAACTGTTTGCTTTAGCATTTGTGATTTTTAATGGAATTTCAGGAGAGGTTGAAGGGAGGAGTTGAAGGATAAAATTTAATACAGATGCAGAAAGCTTTCATTTCTGTGCTAAATGCTTAGTGTTTTGATACCTTGTCATTCCCATTGATAGACTGATAGACAAAATATATGAACATAGCAACAGCTTCTGGAAAAATCATCCTAACTTTAACTGAAACGTTAATGTTAGTTGGTAGTGCCTTTACTGGACAACCATGTTTCAGAGATGTTTAGGATCAAAGTGAGAAGAAATGTCTTACACCAGAGATGCAAAACTCGCTTTCAGAATTAATAAGCTGCTCCAGTGACCTGTGTCGAGAGAAAAAAAATGGCATGGAGAAATGGCCTAGTGAAAAAGAAGTCATTTAAATTGCTGATGAAAAAATGCAAAATGATAGACATCCTCACATCAAAATCATGAGGAAGTTAAAGACTGATATTTCAGTATATCTACTAATCAGTGGGAGTGAGGAAGAAATATTTCCTAAGAATGAGCAAAAGGTGCCTATTTTGGTGAACTTTTGCTACCTTTCAAGCTTCTGGCAGGTACTGGGGAAAGACTATTAAACTTAACAGTGCCCTGATATGATCAATTACAGATATTTTATTTTGTGTGGACCACATCACCTTTATTTCTGAACCTCAATGCTCTTCCAGTTACTTGGACAAAAATTAGGGGTATCATAAAATAGGAAAGGTATACATTAGGAAATGTAAGTCAGGAAAACTTTATTCTCAGTTATATAGCCCAACTATGATAAGGATGTAGCCTCTCTCTCATTAGCAGGGAACTTGATTATTTGGCAAACTTTGTATGAGATTCTCTTTGCCATTGCCCTTTAACAAATGGATGGAAGGAGAAGGGATAGGCTGGTCAGTGAAGTCCTTCAGCCCTCAGGGAGTGCTGAACCTGGGGTCAGGTTGAGAGGACATCTAACCTACATCAACTGGGTTAACCATAAATGTCATGAACATTTTAATTAGACAGCCACAATGATATGATGAGCATTTTGTATAAAATAGTTTGTCCTCCTCTCACCCCCTCAACGCTCCTGTTAAAGCTCAACTCACTGCCCACAAAGGGCTGAAAGATTCATGAGCTGGAAAGACAGCAAAGGAAGAGGAACATGGCTCTGTAATAGTGATGGGCAGCATACATGGTAAGGCAGCAGTGTATCAAAATGACTCTGGCCATATGCCCATATCTTCACAGGTTTTGCCCCTCATCTCTTCTTGTCAACTGGGCTTCTATTTAAAAGCTGCCTTTGGACTTTGCTAAACACCTTGCAATCAGCAAGAATGTACTAAACCCAGAAGTTACACAGTACTCTGACCTCCCTGTTCCCTGCTATCCACCTATTACCCTATCATAATATTTTATTTAATAGTATCATTACACATGGTAGTACCATGACATATTTTTGTTATTCGTGAAAAATTCAGATGACATTGTTCCTTCCTATGCTGCTATTTAGTGGTTAGGTTGCTCAGAGCAGAGTCTTTAATTCCTACTGTTTCTGTTCCTGATTCTATAATGAACTTGCCTGAGCAGGATCTACATCAAGTAAATTTTAGCACCTCCTGGTATTTAAGTAGTCTTGGGAAAAAAAGTCAGTTGGCATACCTGGTCTGAAAAATATTTCGCTATCACAGTGGCAAATATCTACATTACAATTATATTGTTTTCTAATGAAACAGACTGGAACTTCCTTCAAATATATAGTGTGCTGTGTTAATTACTCAAGAAAAAGCAAATCAATCTAACCTGACCATTAACTTACCCAAAGTTTTTGTGTATAGAAGCATTACAGATGTTGGTTGTGATGGAAGGATCAAGTTGTACCTGTACAAAAATGTCAACAAATCCAGTCACATATAATCAAAACAGGTCCTGCACACTTGCTGTCCAGCCAGTTTACCCCCTATATCATCTGTCAAAGTCCTGTCTATCTTTCAGTCTACTTCTCCAGGGACGTGCAGTAAGGATAGGTGAGGTGTGTTTTGACTCAGATAACAGGAAAAAAAGGATAATAGAAAACACACATAAATTAGGCTGTGAATTTAGTATATTCACTTTTGAAAAAAATTGTGCACAGATTTCTCTAGAGTGTGGGAAAACAGGAATCCCTGGGGTATTCTCATGGCAACACAGAAGTCTATAGGTCTTCAATAACATGGCATGGTGATCATTGATATCGGCACGAATTAAACAGACTCTCTTATTATTGTTATTCATTTACCTTGGATTCTTTTCTACTCATAAATGTATGGTAAGAAAACAAGGTAGTATTTTAAAGTGCCCATTGGACGTGTGGAAAAGAATACGATTGAACTTTAAGTTCAGACTTATTTAAAAGACAAGAAAGCTCAGTTCTTTGGAAAAAACAGATGCCTTGCGCAATGACATCTTCATTTTATTTATATAGAATAACATCTCCTAAGTGTTAGCCAACAGATACCCACTTAATGCCAAATATCAGCATATATTTTATAAATGTACATGAACATTGTTTATATTTTGTCTACTTTCTTCTTCCTGTTTAGTTTCCCTCACTGTGGTATGTCCTTTTCTTCATATTTCCCACCTAGGCAGAAAGAACCATACAGTCATCCTGATAATAAATATGCATCAGCACTAGGCACAAGAAGATTTGTGCAGTCTTCACTGGAAAAAAATAATACAGCAAATATTCTAGACTGGATCAGAATAAATTGCTGAAATCAAGTAGAAGCACGCTTCTGTCCAAAACAAACATGTCTCATGTGACAGCTCCATTATATTAAAAAGCAAAAAGTAGAAGTTTCATGTAGATGATGCAAATCATAGTTCTGTTTAGGGAAGACTTTGGAGTAGTAAATTACAATCTTGTTTAAACTGTGATTCATCTTGTAAGACAGAAGCGATCTGGAGTACTTCAGAGGCTTAGGTTAAAGCTTTCTTCCTGTCTGAAAATTTTAAGTTTTGTTTCTTTTTTCTTTGAATAACATAATGCACTTAAATATAATGTGCCACTGTGACAGGGCATGTGCCTAGGAATTAAGTTTAACCCTTTGAAGAGAGGAGCCAGATGCTTCTCATTTGTGTGGGTTATCTGTAAACACACAGCAACCAATGTACTTAGTATAAGGTGGAGTACCTAATAACAGCTGGTACATGTTGCCCATAAAGTTTGAAGGGGTCAATTTTGGCTCTCACAGCAGACCAAATTTCCTTCCATAGGAGAAAACTCTGCTGGTGAGGGAAGGCTGGTACTGCAAGCCCAAGGAGTCTTTTGCTGTGTCGTCTACTACTGTTATAAATTGGTAACTACTGTGACTTGCTCAGTCCAAACAAGAAGTGTCATAAGATGTCCATAGTAGGCAAAAGAGAGTTGTGCGGTCAAGTTGCTGTAAGGGGCACAAGCTGCCCCAGTCCTTATCCCTCACCTTGGGCAGAGGGAGAAGTCAGCACCCAGACCTCCTGCAGACACCTCCCTACCCACCGCGTCACTCCACTTCCAACACCTCTGGGCACTGCCCCTTCTCAAGTTGCCGTTCTCATTTCCCCCTCAGGAAATGGTCCTTGCTTTCCCTTAGGGTCAAAAATGCTTCCCAGGAGGTTTGTCAATATTAATGTCATGTATTAATATGGCAATTGAACTCAAAGGTCAGTGGAGAAATCAGAAACCCAGCTGACTTTTCTGTTGCGGCATTGCTGTTGCACATGGGCTGTATTTATAACTTGCACTGTCCGCAGAGATACCCATTCATCCCACAGCTCCTACAAACCAAAAAGCCCCTTGGAGTCACAATTTAAAAAAAAAAACAAAAAACAAAAAAAAAACCCTTCATTTTTTGCATTTGATTTAAGAGATTGAAGCAAGAAGGCCGTTACTGATCATTTTTAGTTTGTTCCTTAGTATATTTTCAGTCTGGAGAAGAGGAGGCTGAGGGGAGACCTTATCGCTCTCTACAACTACCTGAAAGGGGGTTGTGGTGAGGTCGGTGTTGGTCTCTTCTCCCAAGTAACTAGTGATAGGATGAGAGGAAATGGCCTCAGGTTGCACCAGGGGAGGTTTAGATTGGATGTTAGGAAAAATTTCTACACCGAGAGGGTGGTCAGGCATTGGAACAGGCTGCCCAGGGAGGTGGTGGAGTTGCCATCTCTGGAGGTGTTCAAGAAACGTGTGGATGTGGCGCTTCAGGACATGGTTTAAGGGACACGGTGGTACTGGACTAATGGTTGGACTTGATGATCTTGAAGGTCCTTTCCAACCTTAGTGATTCTGTGATTCTGTGATATGTTCAGCCTATAGTACAGCCTCCATATTGTGCAAGTGATGACTTTCTTTTCTTCATTTCACTGTGGTAAAATTAACCATAGAGAAATCAATGGCAATAATATCTAAGGTAAGTGACCCAAGGGAAACTTAAATTCCTTGGAGAAATAGGATGTATTCATAAGCTTTGTTTTTCATGGCAAAATGTGTAATTCTTCCTTGTTCCGGGCTCGTGTCTTCCTTTTGATACAGAGAAGGCCCTCCTCTTGCTACTTAAATTCGCTTCTTTCTCTTATTCAGAAAATGCCTTATATTTTTATGAAGGCCTTCCCCATTCAGGGAGAGACAGGAATGATAAGGGTTAATTAGGCTTGGTCTTCTAATTTCTCTTCTAGAACAGCACAAACAACTGTCAGGCAGAGATACACAGAGGGGTGTTCAGCCCAGCAGGGCTTTTCTGCAAACTTTGCTTGCGTTCCCTATTAGGCTTTGCGTTTTATTTTAGTTTCAATAGAAAAGGATGGTTCTCCTCATATTTTGATCTTGGTTGATGTATGAGGATTTGTAGTGTTACCTTCAGGCTAATGCAGGCACCCTTTTGACAGGCCTGGGAAGGCACACGAAAGTACTACTTTCTGCTTATCTGGCTTTTTCACCGCAAACAGTCTTCAGGTTGTGTCAGACTTGTATTTGCAGGAATTTCTTCAAAAAGGAAGGCAATTAAAAAGCTGACAAAGATTCCAGTAAATAAGTATGAAAAGAGATTTTCCTTTTCTTTAGGACACAAATTTTCAAGAGAAGGAAGGCTCAGAGAAAATAAGATACTTTTTGTGCCTTTCTAGTCCTTTTCTTTTAATCAGAATATTATCTTGCCATTCTTGTTCTTATTATTAGTCTTTACCACACCCTCATACTTTTCCTGTTCTGCCTCTTCCTTTTTTTTTCTAAAAGCATCTTTCACAATTTGAAAAAAAAAGTCTATATTTACACATTTGAAAGACATTAAACTTACAGAAATTTCATTGCCCAGTGTTTACAATTCAAGAACCTAGGCAGCTTTTAAATTTGTATAGGTGAACCTTCTCCCCAGGGTTTGGTGGTGGTTTTTTTTTAAATTCATTCTGTACATAATCTGTATTTAGAATTACTGCTTTGATACTGAACACTCTATGAACTCAATGAAAAATTAAATAACCACATCTGTAAAACAATTGAAAATACTTCTAGTTGTAAAAACAAAAGCCTGCATGCTTCATTTTTATGAGAAAGGAATATCACTGTAAAAATATTCAGTCTTGTAATCAATAAACATAACCTTCCAGTGTGTTAATACAGACCTTCATTCATCTTCACGTTTTACTTGCAAACATTATTGACTGCATGGCATGAAGGTCATTTTATGGAAAGTACACATATCAGATGTGACAAAGGTAACATGCTACTAGAGTATGTGTGTTTCCCAAAAAATCCTGGAATAAGCTACCACCAAGTAAAAATAAATAATAATTCTGAACTGCATTAGCTTTTCCAAATACCAGTTTTATGAAGATAGTGGCTGAAAAGCAAGAATTATTCCTAGGTTTTGTTCTATATACTATTAATTTTGTCAAACCTGATATTTGGCATTTCAAATACAAAATGGGAATTTTCTCTGGACTTTCAGCTTCATAGCAAGAACTCAAACTTCTCAAGGGGAGCTGTTCTCAGATTTATTCATCCATCTCATATTTATCCAACACCAAGGACAATGTTTTCTGGGGACACAAGTTTAGTTTTGTTTTTAACATGGTAGTTCCTTTAAACATATCAGAACTTGGAAACTAAGCAGTTTCACTAGAAATCTAGGCACAGTATCTCTGACGAGTGCAGCCAGTTTAGTATCAGAGTCTGAGGAGCTCTCTGTTCAGGCCAGATGCTTGCAACATCTCTAAAGGTTCTTTGATTAATTGAGGTGAAACCACCCTGTATAACAGGGTCAGCACACACAAGCTTTCATTATTTTCTTCATTTACATCAATTAGAATTATGGAGGGCCTGGGGCTACTCCTGACTTCTAAAAACATGATCTACTCCTAGGTGATGTTTAAATAGAGCACCAGAAAAATGACATCATATTTCATTAACAAATAAAACTTTTATTTCTTTCATCCATGACAGCAAGATTTATATTAGGTGTATTGCTAAAGCAGGTCATTAGCATATATCACTCAAGGTGATCAGACTCTGAAGAACTGGAGCTTCGTGTATATCACAACAATCAATCTAAGGATAGTGAATTTCATTTTTACACAGACTACAGTCAAGAAAGAATGAACATCAACTCCAGCAGATTTTGTGAATTCCAGTTTTCTTTTTATGACAGCTTACCTAAGTGGTGTGCAAACCACTGCTTTGTATTACGGCTCAACTGGAGAATGCCTTTACCAGACTGAAAAAAAAAGAAATTAAGTTCAGGTCCTCTACCTTGAAAGCTAGATGAAAGGAGTAAGTCTACCACACATGGAGGTGACATAGTATATCACATGTCAGAATTAGAGCAGTATTCCAGAAGTGAACCAAAAGAAACATGGTATTGATAATACTGTAATTTTCTATGGTCCAGTGTGTAACAGCAGACATCTCTGCTGCGGATGTTGTGTTCAAGGTGAAATCAATGCCACATTTCCTTTTCTCAATGCAAGTGTCGTGGTTTAATCCCAGCTGGCAACTAAGCACCACACAGCCTCTCGCTCTCCCCCCTTCCCCACAGTGGGGTGGGGGAGAGAGAAATAGGGGGAAAAAAAAGTAAAACTCATGGGTTGAGATAAAGACAATTTAATAGGACAGAAAAGGAAGGGAATAATACTAAATACTAGCAACACTACTACTACTACTACTACTAAACAAAACAAGTGACGCACAGTACAATTGCTCACCACCTGCTGACCGATGCCCAGCCAGTTCCTGAGCAGTGGTCACTGCCCTTCGGCCAACTCCCCCCAGTTTATATACTGAGCATGACTTCACATGGTATGGATTATCCCTTTGGTCAGTTTGGTCAGCTGTTCTGCCCATGCTCCCTCCCAGCTTCTTTTGCACCTCCTCACTGGCAGAGCATGGGAAGCTGAAAAGTCCTTGACTTAGTATAAGCACTACTTAGCAACAACTAAAACATCAGTGTGTTATCAACATTATTCTCATCCTAAATCCAAACCTATACAGTCCTATACCAGTTATTAGGAAGAAAATTAACTCTATCCCAGCCAAAACCAGGACAGTAAGCTATTGGAAGGCACTGTAGCCTTCTCCAACAAAGCAAAATTTGAGTCACCAAGTGTTTATCAACATGTGCAAGTCAATTACTTGCAGCAACATTATTGCTGCAAATATAGTGAATATTTGTGAAAATTTTAATAAAATTATTCAGAACGGTGGAATAATATGGTTTGTTAAATAACATTGGGTCCATGTTGTGGTTGTAAATCCAACCAGATAGGGCTGTGAACCTAAATATCCCTTCTTTTGTGTGGAAGAGCTTCTACTAACTCCACATTATTTTTCCCATTTCCTTTCCATGTTTCTGTAACACTCTTTAGCCTGTAAGGCTAGAGAACATATTCATCCTGCAGATAGAGACTGGTAGTAGTAGAAGGGAGCCGGGGAACATATATTTTCCATTACTTTTACCTGAGTAAGCAGTAAAGACTGACATTATTAATCCAGATGCCAGACAAGAGTGGAACAGTCTTACTCTGGCATCAGGGAAAGA
>NW_010522465.1:48260-68249 GCF_000687285.1 Phaethon lepturus
ATGGAGTCCAAGTGGACCATCAAACCATCAAGCTGGGATTGACCCAAACACTTTATAGTTATTTTGTAATGTGAGGTCTTTGGAGAACCTCCAGATTTAGAAGAGGGGAGTGTTAAGAGGGTGTCACAGAAGTCACAGCACGTTTTATCTTTTTTTCCTTCTTTTTTTTTCAACATTTGTCTAGCACTTCACCTTCCATGGTATCAGTAGGAAAAGTAGATTTTGCAACAGCTCTGATAAACTGTTCTGACAATTTCAGAAATCTGATCTGCCAGTGCTTATAACAATCACATTTAATATGTTTTTTGCACATTCATTCTAACATTCATACAGTTTAAAACCCTGCACTAGTTTTCAAAACTACCTGCCTCACATAGTGGGAAGCAAGAGGTACTCAGCTTTTCATTTTGTTAACGGTATAACTGTAATATGCTAAAACACAGGCTAGACTGCAATTCATGGAAGAAAGCAATGTTCTAGGCCTACTCTCAATTTTTAGGATGTATCAAACATTAGGAATTAGCTGCTAACATGACACTTAGATACCTGACTATATCATCTGGCTGTTGGAGCCAACTTCAGGCCTAGAGACTGAAGAAGAAAGAAGGAGGAATTTGGTTTTATATTATGTTACAGAGAACATAGTTGTATTCACTATAATAGAAAATCTCATTTAAAACGATGAGAGAGAAAAGTTAGCTTATCCTTATAAGTAACAAGAAGCATTAGAAAGGGTGATGATCTGTTTGATGTGGTTTTATCAGTTGTCGTTCAAGGCTGTTGGTGAGGGGTCCTTACCAGAGGAGTCAGAAGGTATTAGACTCTCTGTTTCTGTTAGTGCAGAGGGTTTTCTGGTTAGCTTTGAAATTTTGCACAGTATCTTGTTTGTTTTGTGTGCTGCTTACTGTTTTCACATTGCATAATTCAACTGTATGAGACAACTTGAGAACTTGGGGAGCTTATGGTCTACTGCTTCACAGATCTCGGGGGAGAGAAGAGCACCTGTTCTCAGAAGAAGGGCTTAACAAGAACCTACTCAAATATTGCTGATCAGAAGATTTCTTATAATAAATACATTTGAGGCCATACTGAGCACATAGCTCAGGACTCTACCAAACTGAGTCATGTCTGAATAGCGTTCAACAGCAGAAATGTGCATTGCTGCTCTGCCTGTGCTGTACTGAGCATCTTGCAGGTTACTCTGATTAAAAAACTTAGTTCTAGCAGCTATAATTAGTAAGTGCTAAGACAGGACAGAGTATAAATTGCCTGGAAGCTCTGTGGCTGGTAAAATGCAGGTGTTTTGTTGTTCCTAATTTCCCTTTGAGTTTGAGGTGAAATGAAGGTGGAAAATACATGTTACAGTTGGTGGTTAAATGCTGCATGCCACCTAGTCGGGAGGGTTTCTCATTCCACTTGTTGCCGTACAAAGGTTGCCCTCAGAATGCAAAACATTTTCCCATGTGATGAGTGACTATATGAACAGTAGATAGCTTAAACAAACCCAGATAACACAGCAGTTGAGTACTGAGGCAGTAACAGTTATGGCAGAGTACATTTTTCTCAGTTCATTTACAAAAGTTCACAGACCTTGTCAGCAATTCACAGACTTGGTGTATTTTACCTGACTTTCTCTTCCATCCTGAAACTTTCTAACAGCTTTAATCGAACAATATTTACATTTACAAAGAAGTCCAAATACGTTGTAGCAGGACTGTACTAGAGTCAATAGCACTTAAACACCTGATTCCTGGCTGGTAATGAACACCACAGCAGTTCTTGCAAGTTAGGCATAGATAACTAAGGCACAGATTTCATTACACGTATTAGATGTTACAGTTGTGACTGTATGAAATCTGGAGGGATGGGAGAGGGAAGTGAAATTTCTGTCATATGATCCACTGGTATATGAAATTATGACAGGATCTTTGCTCCATCAGATACTCTGTGTTCAGCTCCTTTTCATGAGGCTGGAAGGGATTTATTTTCACACAGAACTTTGCCCTGAATTGATATTATAATGATTCTTGTAATTTTGGTCTTTCTCTCTATCTGATCTGATATGCTAGATGTTGACAGTAACTTTGAACATATGTTTCTTCTGTAGATTTTGACAGAGTGCTGTTATTTCCTGTATAATAACAGTTTCAATTTCCTGTTCACCATTTTGGTTTTTCATACAGTGATCACAGAATAAAATCTTCAGGGAAGAATGAATATAGTTTGATCTATAAAGATGGCTGATTAATGAAATGATTAAATCCATTCTTTGTACCTAACAGATAATGTTGAAATGATTACACATTCCTCTTCCCTTTATAGAGCATGGTTTCATGACCAGAAATAAGAGAATCTGGTTAAGAAGCTTCTAAGCTTTTTAAAAAGTTGCGAACACTAACTTAATAGCGGAATGCAATTAAACACTACAAAAAATTCAACAAATCTTTTCCCGTTATGTGACTTTGGAAGTGGTAGAAAGTTGATTCTTGTGACTGAAATATTTCTGTAAACTTTTAGAACATTATTCATACATTTATCTTTAATTAAATAGACCGACCCCTCTGCCAACAGTTTAGACTATGGAAACAGAATAGTTCAGCTTACCGTCTGTTACGAGCTGGAATAGATCCACTGATAGCACTGAAGTAATCTAGACATGCTGAGCTATATCTAAACCAAGAAATAGTGCTGTACACTAGGAATGGGTCTATAAGATGCCAGTATGAACTCTGTGCATGGGGGACTCCTACAGACTAGGTCTAATGTGGTCCTGTGAACTGAACACCCATCAGCAGCTACAGCACTATCAGGTTCCCTTTTGAAGTATTCCTTCTTGTTGAGTTTCCTCTGAAAGTAATACTCTCTGTGCTTCTGGACACTCTCCAGCGTGAACCACAGCACCATAAAAGATGCAAGTAGAAGGATTCACTTCAAAAAACACACCTGATCCAAACTACACTGACAGTGTAGATGCGTCTCATGCAGTTCTAGAGAATGTCTCTCACATGATTCTGAAAAAATAATTCTGTATAAGTTTGGAGGTTAGGATATCTGTTAAACCAGCCTTGAGTGACCTTTTTTAAATTCCCTGCTAGTTTACATCCATAGCTCAGAGGAAAGTTTTACATAGTTCTTTGGACAGCCACCAGTAACATCTCAGTTGCACATCTTCTGCCTTGCAACCATGACGAGGCAACTCATGGCAACTTCAAGGCAAACCCTGGTGTCCTAGTGAAGACCTGTTTTCCACACCTGTGGTGTGTGACATGTGACAATTCAGATATCCTCAGAGATGCACAGGAAGATAAACAGTTGGAGAGATATGGCAGTGAATCTTAATTATGTGTAATTAAGAAAAAAAGAAAGAATTACACAGAGTGAAACACAAAGAAAAAAGGACAACAACTCTTTAGGACTTTATTGCTGCTCCTGTGGAAATGAAGGGCAAAATTTCCACTGTGTGCATTTAGAAGTCTCCTATTTCCACTAAAAATTACCTAAGAAAATTCTGTATTTTAAAAGTGTGTATAATCCCTTGGGTTTAGTCAGGCCAGTCACATTCGTCTAGTTAATCATGTGCCTGAGAGTTCAGCTTCATTGTGGCAGACATGGAACTTTGTAGAATTTAATAAATAACTCTGAACTAATAACTTTTTCAACAAATGTAACATGTTTTGTTGTGTGCAGAACATCAGTGAGCTAGTCATGATTTCTCTGAATTTATTCATTATTTCAACCGATTTGTTGGATGTTCTTTAACTTTGTGGACCAACCATAAGCAGTCCCCTTTATGAGTATTAGTAATTTGATATTTTAAAACAAGTTTGGTCTCCTGATATTGATTTTATATCCTATGATTGCAAGTGGGTATAAATATAGCCAATTAGATTTATATGAATGTTTACAATTCTACAGGAACAGCTATTTATCTATCTTTATTTTCATGGCTCTCCTGCTATTGTTACCAGGAGAAACAGGATGATATTCTGTTGCAGAACATGCATGATAGTGCTAGATAAACTGCTGACATTATGAAAGAGATTCTTTTATACGTGCGGATGCAATGTGCGATTTGCTCTACACAAAGACCAAACTTCTCACTGGTCAAACTCCACCAAAATCAGGGTGCTATAGTAAGGAGGAATTTGATCCCCAGCACTGATGAATAATGCCAGGGATCACAGATAAACCGACAGCTACATTTGAGGTTCATCTGCCCTTTCCTTCTTTATTATATATTCTAAGATATGTAGGGCACAAATGAGATAATATGCTTTTGATTTCCTATGACTTAAATACCTATGTACATGAACAGTTCAATGCCTTTTGATATTTGTTCTTTAATATATTTCTCTAACCTCCCGATATAACACCAATCATCCTGCTATTATTACTCCTAAGGTGTTATTTTAACCCACAAGTTGAAAATTCATTTTTTTCAGTCTCCTGACTGCCTACTTGCTTTGCCTTGAGGTCTTTTTCAAGGAGTACCCCTCTTTAAGACCCTTTAAGATTACAGTTAAATGGCTACAAGGTAGCCTTCTTAATAACAGTAGGTGCTGCCTATGCCTTTGAAAAGGCATGTCATGCCTCTAGCCAAAAGCAGGGACCCATTTCCTTCAGGTTGGCCCAATAACATCACATAAAAGTTTTCTAAAACCAGGATTAAAAGGCAACTTTGCTTCAAACCTTCTTCACATTCTTTAAGGAAAAAATGCGTTTTCTGTCAAAACCTCTGTTTTAAATTCTTGCCAACTGGAGCTTTTTATGAAGCAGACATTTTTATGATATTACTAAGCACTTTTAGGGGTCTTCTGTGTCTTAGAGTGTGACTTTACGTACTTCATTACACAATCTGGGTAACCAATGGTGAGTAGACCTTGAAAAAACACACACAAATATACCTTCCTCCTGCTGAGCACAGGAATTAGCTAGCCGTTTGCCTCCAGGACCAGGCTGTACCTGGAAATGGCGAGGGGAAAAGAGAGCTGAACCTCACTGCAACTTGTGATGACAATGAGGCCTCTTATTGCATGAGGTCTGGTCTTTAAGCCTCTGTTTATAAATTCTGTTGTTGCAAAGATACCCTCTGATATGAACTCATGTTTATTTTTTATCCAGCACGATAATGTTACAAAAAGCTACCGATATTTTGACTTGCTGACGTCTTTTCTCTATGCCAGGAAAATGGAAAGTTCTAGCTCATGCTGATTTCAGGGTTTGTGTACATACTAGCTAAAGGATATTAATTATTATTTATTTTCATAAGTTTGCAGGTAACAGCATCAGCAGTACAGAAGTTCCCTTGGTGTACTCCGTAATGCTAGGCAGTAACAAGAACTATCTAAAAGCCCTTTTATGGAGGTAAACACTGAAATTGCTGCTGTGTGTTTTATGATACATTTCAAGAACACTAGCATCCTCTGGCTTGTGCTGAACTCACCTCTCCCCTGCTGCAAATTTTGGGTGGTTTTTCTTTTTTTTTTTTTTTTTAAATTATGCTACTTATCAGGATTTTTAAAAAACCTTTCAGGATTTCTGTAAGCTGGAAAGCTAGCTGTACATCATTGTGACTGAATATTGAACTAATCACTTCAGTTAACTGTTGGCTATCACTGACAAGAGGGGAACTCAATAAACCATGAATTAGTTCAGAGCTCTATTCAGCTCAATTTGTTGCTGTAAGTTACCTTTTGTGAGTTACAATATCCACTTCCCAACTGAAAAGCTCTTACTAAATCACAGCAGCAGCCAATTTCAGTCATGACCCATGCAGAGCTGCCCTTTTCTTTGTGGTATTCAGCTGTCATTCAAGTCAACCTTTTTCATTAAATACACTGTACCCCATCCTATGAAGGCTAGTTCAAGACAAAACATTTCAACCGCATACTACTATTAAAAGAGGTATGTATGCATTTTAATCCTCTGTATATTTACTCTCACTGATAAACAACCAGGGTGCTTATCCTTTTGAAAGATGAAAAATCAGGAAATATACTTTGTCCTGGTGAATATCTGGACAAATTAAATACCATGACTGTTCGTTCAAAAGCAGCTAGGTGTGCAGCACCAACTTCAGTATTCTGAGATCTCATATAGTCTTGAATTCTTTTGCAATTGAATTGGAGAAGATTTACAGCGTTTCATTTATGAATTTTCCCTTTTTGGGAAAAAGAACTCTGTCACTGGAATTTTAGATTTTTTTTTTTTCTGGTTCATAGTTCAAAAATATTTGGAATTGTATTGCAATAAAATAACTGAGGAGTTGTCATTTGTGCTTGCAACATGACACAACTCATGGGATTTGTCTCTAATACTTTGTCTCTATCTAATGTGGGATATATTTCTGTATGTAACTACACTGTCAGCCTACACAGGTTCAAAATATGGTAATAGCTTGTTCTCATTTTTTAAAAATTCTGTGAAAAATAACATAGGTTACTGTTAAAACCAGCAGTTGCAATTCCCTGTGATTCTGTTCATATCTTACCTGGAAATGTTCCATAAAACACGTTTTCAAAATAGCACATGTATGACATGATGCACTAACTTTTCACTCTATGAATGGTCCCGCACCATGTTTAGGGAATTTATTCAAACATTCCCCCCATGGGGGAGTGAGCAAGCGGCTGCGTGGGGCTCGGTTGCTGGCTGGGGTTAAACCATGACAGTCCTTTTTGGTGCCCGACGTGGGGATTGAAGGGTTTGAGATACCGATGATTTGATTGGAATGTGATAGATCAAATATATAGCTTATTGCTGTATAGCTATTGATTGTCAGGCTCCTGAGCTTGCCATGGGTTTGCTTTCCTTACTGTATATTAGAGTCCGGTGCTCGTTAGTGGCTGCTTTTTGCTTTCGCTGCTGCCGTGCTGCCGGTCGTCTGCCTCTGCTGGGCCTGGGAGCAGCCTGGTGACAGCAATGGCCACGCGCCTGGGCTGGCAGATGGCCGGGGCTTCGCTGCTCTTTCTGCGCTGCTGTGCTGGACAGGCTGGAACTCCAGTGTGAACTGGAGTCGAAGGGACTGTGACCTGTGGATGAGTCCATGTGGGAGCAGGACACCCCAAAGCGTCTGTGGCCATGGATAAGCCCATGCCAGAGCAGGTATGTCTGGAAGCATCTGTGGCCATGGTTATGTCCGTGACGCAGCAGGTATACCTCTGATGGGATTGTGGCCCAAGGATAAGTCCACGCTGGAGAAGGTACATCTCGAAGCGTCTGTGGCTGTGGATAAATCCATGCTGCAGCAGGTACACCTTGAAGCATCAGTGGCTGTGCATGAGGTCATGCTGGAGCACTTCAAAGTGTGAGGTCATGGATAAGCCCTCGACAGTGCAGGTACGTTCCTGGAGGGACTGGAACTATGGGTAAGGCCATACTGGAGCAGCTTTACTACTGAAGGGACTGTGGCTGTGGGTAAGGCCACACTGGAGCAGATATATCTCTGGAGGCATTGTGGCCCATGGAGAAGGAGGCTATTTTGGAACAGGCACGCCTCGAAGTGACTGTAACTGTTGGATATGTCTATGCCACAGCAGATATACCTGGAGAAACTGTGGCTCATGGGAGGGACTGCAGTCTGTGGATAAGTCCAAGCCGGAGCAGGGGCAAGGGGAGGAGTTCATTGCAATGAATCCCTATGGTCCAATCCAAAGGGCCCAGAGGTGGAGATTGTAATGTAAATACCTTTAAATTGTTGTAACCCATGATTTGAGTTGCATGTTACAGGAATTGCTATAGCAGGAACCACCTGAACCAGTGGAGGACAAGCCTTACAAGAAGCAGTGCAAGTGTAGCAGTGACCCAACCTGAGCTGGCTTTGGTGCCCAGTAACTTCACAAAACACACCACCTCGCCTGTGTTGAGTGACCACCATAAAAGATGGAGCCCAAAGACGTGGAGTAAATTAGCTCCATGGACATTTCACAGACATTTGTGGACATTTTACAGGGATGGTCTATGGACTAAGGGAATAATATCTGTGTATTACATCAAAGCATGGGAAGGGGAGGTGGTTAATGGGGCGGTATTGGATAGCGTGGTACATGATCATAACGTATATGGTATGGAATAATAGGTGGATACTGTCCTGGTTTCAGCTGGCATAGAGTTAATTTTCTTCATAGAAGGAAGTGTGAGGCTGTGTTTTGTATTTGGGATGAGAAAATGTTGATTAATGTGCTGATGTTTCGGGTTGTCAAGCAGGACTGTCAGGTTTTTCATGCTGGTACCAGCGAGGAGGCTGGGGGTGCACGGGGAGCTGGGAGGGGACACAGCCAGGACAGCTGACCCAGGCTGGCCAAAGAGATATTCCCTACATACAACGTCATACTCGGTATATAAAGCTAGGACGAAGAAGAAGGAAGGGTGGAGGGACGTTCAGAGTTATGGTGTCTGTCTTCCCAAGAAACCATTATGCGTGACGGAGCCCTGCTTCCCTGGAGGTGGCTGAACCCCCGCCTGCCCATGGGGGGTGGTGAATGGATTCCTGGTTTTGCTTTGCTTGTGTGCACGGCTTCTGCTTTCCCTATTAAACTGCCTTTATCTCAACCCACGAGTTTTCTCCCTTTTGCTCTTCAGATTCTCTCCCCTGTCCCATCGGGGGAGGGAGCGAGCGGCTGCGTGGGGCTCGGTTGCCGGCTGGGGCTAAACCACGACAGTCCTCTACTCGAAGAGTGCAGATCAGATAACCAAAGTATTCCTTGTGAGACTAATAAACTATGAATCCAGGAAAGCTGTCAAAGGGATCAGAGCTCTGCCAACCACTTGAAACAGACACACACCATGTCATTTTTAGTTAAGTAAAAGAATATTTTACAACAGAAAAATAAGATAGACATGGCATAAGCAAATGTGTAGTTAATACAACCAAAGCAAGCTGAGATGCAAGAAATCTAGTAGGTAGTTCAGAATGGATTTATTAATTTTTCTTCTTTATTTTGACCTAATCTGTTAATCTGGTTTCCTGATTATTTTATGCATCTTTCCTTTTTTACACTCCAAGAATGAAAATGATAGTCTGGAGCAATCGTAGGCATCCATGTTTTCTAGTTTTCGGTGAACTTTGCTATAACAAATGCATCCAAAACTCCTTTATTACAGGAAATGTTGTGCAGGAGGTTCTTTTTCCAGTGCAAATTGAATGAGTCTTTTCTGAAAATTAATGTGTTCTATTTATTGTTTTCAATAGATACATTTCTGTACATATATTCACTTTGTGGTAAAACCGCTATTTGTAAGTACAATACTTTCTTATTCTTAATTCCATCATTGAACTGTAGAATTAAGCACCCTTTGTAACACTGCATCTTCTTGTTTGATTTTTCATCTGTAAACAAAAATACCTTATATAAAATATTTCAAAAAGTAAATATTCTTAACATGTGACAAATACAAACCTGGATTTTTTATAGTTATAAATAGTTTATAAAAAGTTATATATAGTTTATATTCAGACTGGTACAGTGCAAATAGCTTATTAGCAATACCTAAAACGTGGAGGAGGTGGGCTAGATCTCCATCAGCCTTCACCTAGTGCTGCTTTTTGTCCTGGAGCTGTTTCAAAGCAGAAAATGCCTCCCATAGGTGAGACATTTTCACCTGATACACTTCCATTTTCCACAGATGCAATTCCCCGCCCTCCAGATATGAGGTTCAGGTGGACAGTGAACAATTTCTGTTTTGAATGAAGAGGATGACCAGGAAAAGAAAATATTGTTCCTCACAAAAAACCTCCTGGGACATGCTACAGGCACTCTTAGTCAGCACAAATTACCAGGCTCTGTTTTGCACTCATAGATCCAAAGCGACAGCAATAAAGCACCCAGGAAAGGAAAGCACAAATCTTTCCTTCAGAGTGACCAAAGGAAAAAAGACTCAAAGTAAAGCTGGTGCAACCATAGACCAGTGCTGTGAAGAGCGCTGCAGGCCAGTAGAGCTGTCTGGGAATCCACTGGGCTTGGCTTGCCCTGACTGGCGCTGTCATGCTTAGCACCAAGAGACGAAAACCAATGATGCTGGCAGATTGTAACCTCACTGATTTCATGCTCAGGGAGCATTAGTGAAAATCTGTCTGTGTGACATATTCTTACTCAGTAAAATTCAATTGGTTGCCTCAGAAGCCCAGGCAGAATATTAGTAAGAAAGCTCTATGATATAATCCAGGGGGACAAACACATTCCTATGTGACATGGGATTGTTACCTTCTCACAGACTTCTCTTTCATAACATAGACTGACCGAGCACGGAGGCAGCTGAAGTACTTGTATGCTTATTTAAAGGTTCTAGCATTTATGTTTCGCTGTGTGCTCCTTTCTAAAAGTTCTACTAATTAGTTGCTCAGGACTTCACAGCGCTACCACACTTGCTGTAAAGAATTCTTTTGCTACTTTTCTTTTCTTACCTTTTTTTTTTTAAGTTAGCTTCAGTGATGGTAGCAAGGGTTTGACTGCTAACACACAAGCACTCCCTTCACAACATGAGACACCTGACCCTTTCTGGAAAGATCATTAATCTGAATCAAATATGACTATAGGAATACATAAATCATGTTTTCTTTTCAAAAACAATACAAGCAAACCCTCCTGGTATGTGACAAGTCTAGAAGTATAAAGTTAAAACTGTGTTTATCTGGATAAACAAATACCTGGAATCTACTATAAAACCTCGACTCAGCCCGTGCTAACCATCCCACTGTGTCCACTCTCTGATCTTTTCTGGATGCTGGAAGTGCAGAGGCTTGTGAAAGTTAAGAAAGTTCATTTCAAACTCCTGTTCCAAATAATTTTGTACTCACAGTTACATGGTCTTGCCTAACACCCATGAGGATGTCCTCCAGCAGAACCTGCAGGTGAGCTCTTTTCTCCTGTTTCCCTGCTTTCTTGAGTGAAAGTACAAGCTACAAGGCTAGTGAATCGCTTTCAAACCTAGCCCTCTTCCAACCAATGCGTTTTTAAATGTATTACATAAAGAAGAAATTTCAGTGTGAGAAAAAATATTTTCCTTTTCCTGCCTAGTAGTGTTTAAAGAATGTTCTTGGGAGAGGAGAGACATGGTTTTGAACCATTTCCAGCTGAGAACTACATCTAGCCATGCCATTTTATCTAGCCACTGACTAATTACATAAAACTTTGCTTGCTTTATAGGAGTTTCTACTTTTGCCACAATTTGGAAGGGAGCCTTTGCGCAGAGGCTGACCGATTACGTGAGAACGTCTACCGCATTAAGCTCCTCAGGAGTCAGGCAGCAGGACCAATGCTGACTTGTTCCTCCCAAACAGGACTCTGCATGGCGAGAAGGAAGGTGCTGGGCATGCTGCAGACCGAGGGGCATATGCCAGCAGCAGAAGTTCAGGTGCAGCAAATGCCAGCACGCAGGGAGATTAAAGTGCCATATCTGCTTTAGGAGCAAATATGTGGGAAGGATTTCTTTGGACCAGCCACAAGGACTCTGCCCCAGACGTGGTGAATGGAGACTAATGATTCTGTGGTTTGTTTGTTTGTTTTATTGCTCTTGTTGGAGACTATAAAGAAAAAACATATTTCAAGATTATGAGCTCTCAGAGAAAGCCTCTGGGCTCATGATTTGTTTATTTCTCTTTCCATTTTCCCATTTTTTTAAACAAAGAAAACAGCCTTGGAAAAGGATAAGACTTTGCAGGAGTTGTAAGATGTAGTAGCTGGGAAGAATTTCAGCAGTAAGCAGTGCTCCTCAGGACTGTGCCTGCCATCTGTTTAGAGGAGCAAATGGAGGTTCTGCAGTTTGCACAGGCTTTTTACGAGGCTTCCCAGGTTGTCTCCCAGATGCACATATAGCCTTCTTCCTTTGCACTTTCTCAGGCAAAGGAGTTTTATCAGATTTTCATCTTTTTGGCTGTGCATGTGCGGCCTGTGCAGATTCCTTTTAGTTAGTACTACGCCAGATAAGGCTTAAAGGAGCCAGAGTGACCTACTGTGTTCACACAAAATGTATTTATTTCTTCTGTGTTCACTTTGTTCTGCTTCACTGCAGACTTTCTCTGAGTAACACCTTTCTTCTACCTATGCAGCTGACAAATTAGTGAGAGCACAACACCTACTATGATGAAAATAAAAAGAAATACTGAGGTCCAAACATTCTGGAGAATTTAAAAACAAAGCAAATTAACAAAACCTCAGAAATTGAAATCTATCTGAATTTGTGCTTGCATGCACCTGGAAAGCATTCTGTGGGATAAGCACAAGGTTTCACAGGGAAATAACTCTGGCAAAAATTTCAAGTAGATTGCTTCTGTTTTAGTTGAAATTGGAGTTGGGGAAAAGCGGGATTTAAAAAAAGAAAATTATACTGAGCATTGGGACTGAAGGGAGATTCCTTCAGTTTCCTTGTTCAGTCATACTTTTTGAATGTGTAAAAGACTGATGAGAGCAAAGGGCAGTTGTTCTTTTCTTTGGAATGCATGTATGATTTCAAATAAATAAAGATGCTTAACAAATGGAAAGATTAGTATTTTCGCACATTTTGAATGAGTCATGCATGACAGTACTCTAATTCTTTTTATGCGATCCAAGTTCACATGAGGCATGCATTAAACATGAGAAGTGCATGGATATTTTTACATATTCAGGACTTTTCAATGGATCATCAAAACCAGAAAATGTTCACAAGTACGGAAATATACTATTAAGTTTTTCATAAGAATAAATAGTCCACATTTTTATCATCATAATTTTTTTTTGTGTGGTACACTATCTAAATTATTATTTTGGTCTATATACAACAGGAAATGGAGCGTGTTGGACAGTTGTTGCTAGAAAAATTAGAGCAACTTACCTCTTTAATCTTAGACCACATATTCCTTCATTGCATGCATGCTTTTAAGAAATTTAATCCCAAAACAATCTTATCAATATAAAAGTTATAGGAGTTATAATGGCTTGTACTAAGCCTGTTTCTGTTGTATGTTCAAACTGTAACGACAGATTATGTAGTAAAGTTTTCTCCATGTCTTCCAGAGTAAGAGCATTTATATGGCAAAACAATTTTACCTGTGATAATTACATGGAAATTTCAAAAGACAATCTGAGACCCTCCTTTGGTTTCTTCTCAGGCTGGCTCTCCCAGTATTGTGGTATTGATATATTCTATTGGTCCCCCAAACCAAGGCTTCCAGTACAGTCATATCTGTGCTTCATTTTAATATTTTCCAGCAATGGGTTGAAAAGAGTGAGACAGCTGTAGGGCACAGATGTTGATGTTTGAAATTATTTATCTTATCCTTAGTACCTCTGACTGAGTGGCTGACTTTTTATGCTGTTTTCACCATAAGTGAATCTTGGTGGGTATTTGCTTAATCTGGGATTTGCCTTCTTGCAGATGTCATTTTGTGACTGCTAAAGAAGTACTCTCTAGTGTGACTTTCATGGCCAGTATGGCTTAAGGTTGTCTCTCTATGAGTGGAATTTATGTTTAAATTAAGTAAAATCTAGTGATAGGAACGTAGAATTCTTTTTGTCAAGTTTTGCTTGAGCAGGACTTGGAAAAGCCTGTTGCTTGGACCTGGCTTCCTACATGATAATATTTCTTAGATTCACGAGTAAGTTTACTCTGCCAATTGCACAAACAGGCAAACTAATAAAAAGAGGTTCACCAGTTCTCTGTAAATATGTCCCGTTATGTTCCTATACCTAATGGCACGTTGTATCTTGAGCTTTGTTAAATCTTTTAATTAAAACATGTTAACAAAGCCTAAGAAAAATAAATGAAACTACTCACAAGGAAATTAAATTGAGAAGCTAAGCTCATTTATAATTATTGTATTTCAATTAGGCTTTACTAGGGCTGGGTGAAGGAAGAGATAAAAAGAAACAACTTTGATGTCTGAGTTTCATAAATATTTCTAGTGTCCTGTTTGTGAAGTCCACAATATTAATGATAACAGTTCACGGCGTGCAAGCTTTTTCATGCCAATTACTACACTAAAGAATTCAGTCATAGTATTGCATCAAATCATGCCAAGGCTCAGCCCCTAGCTTTTGTAAAGCAGGTTTGTTGCATTGCACTCAGTGGAAGTACGACGACTCGTGCCTCTGTATTTGAATACAAAGATTCAATAAACTTTATAGTTACTTTTTGTCAGAATTTCTGATTCATTCAGGTTATAGAATTTTACTAAGTGATTCCTACATCAGGTCCAAAATCTCTTAGCTGGATTAGAACATATTTATTAGATAGTGAAATTGTACCTTATTTCTCACTAATATTCATCAAATTTTACCTTCCACTTTTTCCATCTTATCACCTTCTGCTTCTAAATTAAGGACTCATGAAATATCAGGAATCTTCTAGTGATGCATATACTTATTGCCAGGAACTTAATCACCTCTTCACGTTCTCCTACCGCCATAAAATGTTTTTTCTCAAGCTTTAAAGTGTAAAATTTCTAAAATCTTTTTTTCACAACTCAGTCTTTCAAGTTTTTTATTAGTTCATTAATTAAAATATATTAAATCTGGAAGAACTAATAATCCTAGCCAGCTCATTACACAGTATCTTCTGTTTGCAACAGCTATGCTTACCTAAATTACAATGTTTTTTAAAATAGCTAGCAACAAATTACCATACAAAGGAAGTAGTGCCAGACATTTTAAATGACATTTATTTTTCCATCCAAAGTTTCTGACTGTAGCGATCAAATAAGTTCCCAGAATTTTTGCTGATATTCTTTCTGAATTTCACAAATCTTCTAAGGTAGTGCTTGTTACAAGTGTGATTCTTTCTTAAAGCATATGAAAATACCCATTAATTTTCATAGGGTTGACCCTAGATGAGAAAAGTTAATGATGCACATATGTACTTACTGGAAACAGATCAGGAAGTTGATAGATACTACTGCACATTTTTCATCATACTATTATGATCATTAGAAAAACATTCCTTTGTTTAAAAAAATCTTTGATTTTATCATCAAGTCATTGATTTCTTTCCCCAGTGAGGGAAGGGCATTGAGTGATTCACTCAAGTTGTTTGGGTGAATTAGTTCTAATGGATTTCTGTATATTTGTTTTTTTAGCTCCTGTCACCACCAGGAAATGAGCTCATCACTTAATCTGGAAACCCAAAAGCAACTTTCAGGCATGCTTCATGTAGGCAAGTGATTATACAACTCATCTGATCACAATAATCTGGGAAAGAAAACAATGGCATAAAAGTCAATTTTAAAGCTGAAGTTGTGGTTATTTTTTTACTTTAAAAAGCCACACCACCGGACCAAAGTTAAAGTGTGAATTTATCACTTACCTGCTTCTTCCTACTGCTCTCCAGTCCACAGGAATGGAGTAGAATTCCATCATCATTTTTCAGAAGAAATTTTTAGAGAGATTTAATACTTTCTAAAAATACTACTTGACTGTTTGCCAATGGGTTCTTGGCCTCCATGGCAGCCATGACACTATCCCAGGCTGCTTCTCCCTCCAGCTGTACAAAATCATTGGTTGTATTCAGATATGCTCTCTGTGTCACAGTGAGTCAAACATTCACACCAAGTCAACATCACTCAAGGTCTCTCATCTCCCAGTGTGTTTTGATGTGTTAAAGATAAAACACAGCTCTAGAAGGCTATTGAAAAGCTAAGAGCATTTCTGTGAAATGACTGAAAAGTTATTTTTGTGAAATGACTTGAAAACTATAATTGTTGTTGACATATTGTAAATGCTACATATTGTGTTAATGAGACTTTCTCATACTACTTTCATCGGTCAAGAGAAAGTTGCATAAATGTAAAACAGTAGGTTTTTGGTTGGTTTTTTTTTTTTACAGCTCCTTTTCAAAAACCCAAAGTAGAATTATCAGACCTCCAGAGGTCTCCAGTTCAACTGCCTGTTCAAAGCAGGGTCAGCTATGAAATCAGACCAGGTTGCCCAGGGTTTTATCCAGTCGTGTAAACCTCCAAGGTGAGAGACTTCACAGCCTCTCAGGGTAACCTCTAGTTCCAGTGCTTGAACTACTTCTGCTTGAAATTATTTTGCCTTAAGTCAGAACCTCCCTGTTTCAATTTGTGATCATTGTCATTTGTTCTCCCACCATGCAACTCAGCCAAAAGCCTGGCTCCCTCTTCTTAATAACCTCATTTTGGGCACTGAAAAGCTGCTATTAGGTCACTCCCCAAAGCCCTCTCCTCTCCATGCTGAACAAGCCCTGTTCCCTCAGTCTTTTCACACAGGTCAAGAGTTCCAGAGCCCTAGGCATCTTGCTGGACCTCTGGTGAACTTGCTCCAGTTTATCAATAATTTTCCTATGTAGGGAGTACAGATGCAATCTAACAGGTGCCATGCAAAGGAATTAGTCACTTTCCTGGATCTACTGACTCGTAAATCAACAATAGCTCTTGGCGAGTGAAGCAGCATTGACTTGGACATTTTATGATCACAGCGACGCTGGTAGAGCACTTTCATGACATAGACCTAGTTTGATCAGTGCTACACAAATACGTGATACAAATGAACATAAGCTGCAGTATGATCTTATTCATTGTTGGGGACAGTTCCAGGTGTTGTGAATAGCTTTTAAGTCCAAAATAAGGATGCTGGTAATGTTTAGGGAAGCAGTTACCTGTGAGCCTTCCCCTCTGTCCAGCTGCTGGTGCGACTCAGGGCCATGGGACACACAAGTGTGGTGGGTGCACTTTGAGGACTGTGTTTGGGTAGTTTAAGAACAATTGTCTTTAGCTGGCTATTAAAACAGTAAACTTCCAGTGGGATTTTAAATCCCTCTGTTTAACTCTGTATAGAAATCATACTAGTGGTTTCTACATCTCAACTTTTCATGCAGAAACTCCTTAAACTTGCCAAATGTTGTCAGACTGCTCACTCCAGTTCAGTGCACCAATTGTAACCCCTCCTTTACAGAAGAATCGAAATCATCACATCCAGAGTGGAAAAAAGATGTGGAGTAAAGCAGGATCTGGTGGTTTTTTTCATGTATTTCCAGAAACTATGTCAGAATTTCCGACTCATTGTATTTATCATTCCAATAGTCATTTTGCATTAACATACAACACTGTAAGTTTCTCTTTTGTAATCAGCTGTAGGAATCAGTGGCACAATAATGATACATGATGATAGAAAACCGAAAAAAGAATCTGGGATGTTCACTACTGAATGTGTTCATTGATGGCTAATAAATATATTCTTATACAAGAATAATAACAAGGATGCCCACTCTTTAGTCGTTTCAGGAATACTGTTCACTTTAACATGCTTTTTTTCTCAAGTTGTATTAGATATAACAGTAACTATAACCTATGCCATATCATACTTTACTTCAAAGTCCAAATAATTTCAAAATGTTTTATTGTTCTACAGGATTAAGTGTATCTTTATTCCCACATTATTTATTACTTATTTCTTCAGTAAGTGGACGAGCACTGATCCCTCAAGTGTGTAAATGGTATTTAAGCCGCTGCCTCAGCACACAACTGTTTCTGTTACAGACACACCTATTACAAAAGAAGGGGTGATAAAAACTCCACTCAGACCACATGCAGCTGACGCGGCATCACTGTCCACTGGAGAAAAGAAATACGGAGAAGTGCTGGCTTAACGTACCAGCCATCAAGCCAGGCCCAGCTTAAATTCCCCCTTCCCCAGCTCACCCTCCTTGTCTCTCTCTCTCCCTTTGTTAGATTCACACACTCTGCTTTTCCAATTGCTTTAGCCTGAAGCAGTTGACATTTACCCCAGCTAGATAATCGAGGAATAACATTTGCGTTACAGTTTAACATGACCTCTGCCTCTACAGCTCTTTTTAGATTACCTTCCCCCCCCCAAAATGGTTGCTGACGCCGTAGTGAGGCAGGAGGTGGGGAAAAAAGAAGAGAGAAGCTTATTATTGCAGTGGCGCAGTCAATGTCATGAGAAGCTGCTCTGCCCTTTTCAGTTGTGGGTGAGCAACTATTAAGGAAAAGGTATTAAAAGGAGGAACAACTGTGATGCGAGGGACACGCAGGTTAAGCTCAAAGCAAAGGTTAATGGATTGACTGTTACCTGTGTATGAGACTTAATGTTGGTCTATACACAAGAGAATTGCTTCTAGGTTGTATTTTTTCATGAAACTAAATTAAAGGGCTAATTTATTCCAGCATAAAAGAGTGAGATGCTGCTGCTGCTGTTGTTGTTGTTTTAATACACAAGGACACATTTTTGATTTAAAATGTTTGCTCTTTATTTCCGGCACAGTGTGCTATGAGGTGATAATGCTTGTGAAAGGAAGAGCACAAAATGACATATTTGGCTGAAGATACTCACTGAAATCTTAAATGGAAATTTTTTAATGTAGGTCAAGGAAACTAGACAAAGTTTAGAGTAACAGTTTAATAGTTAAACCACATTTTAAATGACAAAAGTTTGGTTAGAAAAAGTGCACCTCAAATAGAAACAAAAAGTGTGAAATTTTCTGAAGAGCAGAATAGAAAAATGATTCAATATTCCCTTCAGATCTCTGTTTTTCATATTCAAAATTCCTTTCTGTATTATTTATAAAATAGGTATTAGACCTCAGTCTGGAAACTCTTAAAAGGACTTTGAGCGAGCAGATCAGTATGTAAATAGTCTATAAAGAGTTAACAAAAAGTGGGAAAGGAATTCCTCCTTTGTAAATTACTCAGTCAAGCTAATGCCTATACAGTAAGAGCAGATTATCTCTACTAATTCCAGGAGAAAAACAAAACAGGCTGATATAGTCAATGTTATTTTTTTCAGTTATGTCATCCTGAACATGCAAAAATATTTAGAATGTTCGCACTACTGTCACCAATACGGGCAAAATATTATGGAATAGAACTGTATCATTGCCTTCTCCCTTTGAGTGAACTTAAGTAAAATCTTCTTGTCCACAGAAGAACAGTGACAGAAGACAAATGCATTTAGAATGAAAGGAAAACAACTAATATCAGGTTTAGGCCATCTGTGGATTTTGAACTTTGTAGAGGCTGTTTCATCATGATCAATTTCATTATCTAGACTTTTTCTTAAATGCCACCTTCCACTTGATTAAATCATGTTTTCAGGGAAAAACTAAACACATAATAACAGCATGAAAGCTAGAAGCAGAGAAAGAGGCAAATATTGGCCAAATATTCAGAAACTGTCACCTAAAACTTGTATTCTTTTCTTGCTTGCTTGTCATTTGGGGAGGGAGGATCACCAAAAGAAATACATAACAGAATTTAGAATCATAATTAGTGGATTATCAAGAGTAATGAGCAATAAGTTAGTTTATTAGAATATCAGCTTTCAAACAACTGACATTTTTAATGCCTTCCTTAAAATATGACCTGTCATTCTGCTTCCTTGCCAGTGTTTAATCATTCCCTGCCATTCATTTTTGGGTATTTTGCCCAAATTTTAAATTTCTCAGGTGAATTCCAGCATTTCTCATGGGACACTTTTCTGAAGATAATACATTCTACTGTCCAGAACTTCTTTCGCAATACTCATTTTTACACCCTGTCTACTATTACAAATTATCTTTCAGCACAAAGATTGGGTTATGTCCTCACACATTTATACCAGCTGCAGCTGGTAAGATTGAGTTATGAGCAATTGTTCCCACCAGAAGACTTTAATCCTTATTCATACCCAACATAAGTCTTAATTATCACTTCCTCAAAAAACTTTTTATTATCTATAAACATGTATTTATTAAATATTTGTTTATTAAGCACAGAAAACTACCATATATTCTCAGATAATGCAGTGAAATTAATGACCAAATTCTTCTTTTTTTTAATTCAAGTCCATGGCCTTTGGCCCGGACACAGATTTTTTGGATGAGAGTCAAATAACACAATACAAAAAGCTGTGTAACTATTTCCCTACTGTAAGAGGATAATGTGATATAGTTCATAAAAAATAAATGCCTCAATGTTCAAATTCTTTTTGTGTTTTTGGAACTCGTTTATGCAATCTGTGACTCTTCCTGTGGCCTTCAGGCCTCCAGTGAAGTCACTCTTTC
>NW_010522465.1:68280-99828 GCF_000687285.1 Phaethon lepturus
GGTCACAGAGCAGTACAGTTTTGGATGCTCCAAACATCAAATGAAACTTTGAAGATAATACCAGGTTTCTGAAAAACAGCACTTGATATGGGCACACAACCTGCCTGATGATGCTGATGTCAGCACCAGGCATGACGGGGATGTTTCCATACAAGTGAAATACATGGTTGATGGGTCATTACCAATACTGTCTCCACCCAGTAGATGCAATTCCTTCTCTCTAATAAAGGAAGAGAGCATGAGGAGGAGCAGAGATGGCTCTGTATTTATGACCAGGTACAAACAGTGGTCTTCTTTCACTGTGATATGAAGAGATGCGCTAATGACCAGGCCTCCATTTTTCAAGAGTACTAAGATGACTTTGCATTCAGCTCTTTTCTAAAGGGTGACATCATCCAGAGTAATGTTAAAATTTAAGCAGGGGAAGAGGAACAAAAGGCTTAACTGATGCACCAGAAGAGCTCCTGCTTGAACAGGATTTAATAGAAGTTTGCTTATATTAGCTGCTAGAAAGCCTGCAACTGCTGAAAATTGTTGCATGGACTTCTCTGTAGCCCTGCTGTTCCAAGGTACAGGGGAATGGCTGAACTCAAGCAACAACGACCAGTGGACTATGGCATGAAAGCTAAAGGACAAAGCTGCAGCTCCACGTGCTGCTGGCTCAGCTCTGACTGGGCTGAGATAGAATGGCCATGGGAAGGAGACTTCCAAGATCGGTTCTTTGCAAACCCTCTTCCTCCAGACCCTCCTTGACCTCCTCCACTCCCACCTCCTCCTGTTTCTTGTCCTGCAACTCCTCTCTTTTCTCCTCCCTCTCCTCTGCCTCCTTCTTCTCACATCACCCAAGCCACTCTCCCACTGACCAGCACCCTTCATCCTCCCCCAGACCCTCAGTCCCCCAGTGCCACCCTGCTGTCCCAGCCCCGCTCTCCATCACCCACGTGGTGCCAAAGAGAAGCAGAAGCAGCCAGATGCCTCTCCTGGCCATCTCTGCCTGCGGTGTCGACCCTGGATCCAAAACATCCCCAGCAGAGCTATGAGCAGGGATAGAAGGAAAGACCAATTACCTTTAAACTCTTTGTTTTCCAAAGCAGTTCTTTAGTGTGTTTATGAGATAAAATTTATGACTTCAGTTGCCACCGAGAACAACTACAGATGTCATTTCTATGCATGCAGACGAATTACAGCCATCCCCAAAAACCCAAGAACACTATGTAGCTCCAAGATGGTCCGAAGCACTTTACCTGTAGCACCTATAGCTGTGCCTATAAACAGTGACAGAGTACATACAGTACCCTAAAGGCAAGCTCACAAAATTGCTGAGGTGATTGATGGTATGGCAAGCGTGACCCTATGTCAGGACAGCCCTCCAGTCACTTCTGATGTAGGTACAGGAGCAATGGTTCATCTCTGGGGAATTTAGACCATGATGTGGCTTGCAATTCCCAGAGAGCAAAGGTAGAGAAAATCTGGTGGGAAGGTACAGGCAGCTGTCCTGTGCTCATGTGCCAGCAAACCCATCCTGTCGCTCCCCTGTGGGATTTGTCAGAAAATGGATGGGGTGCTGGGGTGGGGAGGGATGGGTGGCCATTCCTCATAGGTCATCTTCTGCAGGGGTAGCGCTCAGAAGCAAAGAGGGCACTGGACAGCACTATGATAGCAATGATGAGAAAACTTAACCCTGAGCACATTGTTAGAAGCTGATTATACTCAGACCATTTTAGTTAAACACGCCTTGTGTTAGGTCTCTAGCAGGATAAGCTCTGCCTCTCTTTTCAGCAGTAATATCACACTGAACCTGGTGGTTTATACAAGAACCGAGTTCCACGTTAACACAGTCATTCTAGAAAGGGCTGTGTTAGAAGCGCAAGATCTGGCCTTCCCACCATTGTCTGAGTAACCCCGTGAGCCGAAGCCTGTGCACGGGCAATGCGTAAGGATGAATGGCAGGTTAAACACCCGCCCTCAGCTCACTCATGTCGAATATGAATGATAACCTGCAAAGAACTGCCTCCTCCAAGTCTCCTCAGGCATCCTCTCTGCACAGGAAGGCCTTACGCTGCCATATCCTGAGCAGGTGCTTAAACTGTAAGAACAGTAAAGTTTTAAATACTAAGAGAAAATAAAAAAATGCATAAGCTGTAAAACATTTTAAATTACATTTGCTTATAAGATGTTTCATTCACTTAATATCTTTTTCATATCCAAACTTACCTTATTTATTTGTCAGCATAATTAATTTAAAAATTATAAAGGAGGAAAAAATTTGAGCCAGCTGCTAAGGAACCAAAAGGAAAATATGTTGGGAAATTCGCTATATAGCTAACTGCTATCTGTATTTAAATTGCTGCCACACAGAATGATGATGAAAATAATTTTTTCCCTTTCTGTGTGCAGGTGAATATTGTAATGGTTGGTTTAGGCTTTAGTTTAACAGCACATGGAGTGTGTATCTTTCAGCTGGATACATTTATTTCAAGGTACTTAGAAGCTGACTTTTATGAGATTATTTAGGCAGTGATTATTTTTGTTGAGAAATGTGTCCTTTATCCCTCTCATTCATCCACTGCTAAGATATTTCTGTTTGTCAGAATGCCTCCATTTCTGATAAATGACTGAAGACTGACTGCTACACTTTATTAAAAAGTAATAACAATTTTTGTACGCACCCTTCACATTGTAAGGGGGGGACCATGAATCAAAGGACACTGCCTGTCTAGGCCTGATAAATGCATCGTTTACCAGCTGAGGAGTTATTTAGGACTGGCTATTAATTTAAATCACATTTATCTTCCCTGAATGGAGGGAGGTTGCTGTGATAGGACTGCGAATGACCAATAGTGCGGCTAAGTGCACATTATTTATTACTACCGCCTGCAAAGTACTGCACAATATGTTAAAAAAAACCAGTGCCAATTACCATGGTTAATCTAGTCAGGGCAGTAACAAATTTCTTCCTAACACAAGCCAATTTCTACACTTGTACTTTTTAGTCTCTAGAAAGTCAGTGTTTGCTCAAAATCCCTGATCATTAAAAAACAGGTTATTTATGCTCTCCTTAAACATGATAGGCAATACTAACACCCTTAAGTCTTTTCTTCATTGTGAAAAAAACGAAAAAAAGCCTTCTTTATACATTTAAGAGTAGAAATTTCTTGAGTGCAATAAAATCATGTAAACCGTGTTTTCTAGGAGATTTCTGAGTTTCATTTTGAGGCATCTGAACAAAGAGAAGCTTTGCTGAGGCTTAGGAAACAGTTATACAGTTGCTCTGGGCCACTGCCATCTAATATTTTCAGGAAATTTCACACACAGAATTAAGGTAATTCTAATGAAAAACATCGTACATAGGGCTTTGTAAAACCCAGTGTATGAAGTCAGCCTACTGCAGTACCGCGTCTGTGCCTTGTTACTATGGACTAAGGTAGTGGTTGTCAAGGCAGGCACCTCTGAAATTTGTAAGTGTAACTAAAATTAATGGCTTTTGAAGAACAGCTATTGATTGCACCAAGTGCATGTGCAGTGGTAGGTGGTCACCCCCTGAGAACATACTGAGGACAAGAAGTTCCTGAGATGGACAATGTGGTCTCCATTGTGTCTCAGTCCCAAGTAACCGACAGAGCACAGGGCACAGTAAAGCAGACAAGGACACATGGAGAAAAGATGAAACCGCAGACACTGAAACCACAATTCTCCTTCTTCTCGCCTGCAGGAGAATATTGATGACAAAGATATGAATAAAGCATTACTTTTATTTATCTGCAGTCATTTACATTCACACTCACTATTCGTGTTCCACACCCGTGACAACGCTGAAGTCCCTTCTGGCATTCAGCGGGAATGTTGTTTCTTCTTAATGTTAGCTGGTCGTTCAACTCCAACAAACAAAACCTATTTTTTTCCACTGGTTATGAAAATCTTAGTAATAAGCAAGTTTCTATAGAATTGCACTCAACAAGCAGCAGTGATTGGTAGTTGTTACATCTACAGAGTTTTAGCTGTACCTCATACTCTGACAAGTTTATCGCTACCGTTGCCTTGCATGTCAACAATCCTATGACTGGAAGAACAGCTAAGTAATGATTACCAATGTCTAATACCATCCAGTGTTATGTATGAGTAATGCTGTTCTTGCATTACGCTTGTTGCACCAACTCCCAGCAGCAATTTTAAGCCTTCGTTATTAAAAGAAAATAACAAATACTGAATGCCATGTTTGGAGAAATTGTTGGGTTTTCCATCCTGTTAGCCTGAGAAATGAGCAGGATATTTTTGTGCAATTAATCCTAAAATAAGTAAACAGAAATGTGAATAAAAATATACAGACATGTTAGAAAAGAAGGTTCATTCTAGCAAAGTGTTGTAAACATGGATCCCTGGAAGTCTGAAGCATTTGAATTAGACATAAGACTGCTACAATTTTTTTTAAACAGTGACATCAATTAACTAACTCAATAGCTAACTAGAGGTCATACTGATTTTTCTATTAAGAGAATATTTTAAGGCAAGATGGTGATTTTTTCCTTGTGGTATATCTGACGCTCTTATTCAGCCACATAACAGGAACTAATCCAGGACATCTTATTACAAAGAAGATTTTTGTAATTGTCTCCTTACTCCTAAAAGTCTATACAGCTCTGGGAATCTGCCTTTCTTAGTGGTATAAACCTCCTGTTTATAGCTCTGAGGATTTGTGGCATTCCTTTGGAATCTAGGGCTGGAAGGGAATGTGGGGACTAAGTCCAATTCCATGCTCTTGCAAGCAACCATATCATATAATCATTTTACATGTATCAAACTCCACCTTAAAAGCAATTAGTTTTTTGTTCCTCATCCTCTACCCTTACCATGCTTGGGAAGCTCTTCCAGGGAATGATTGCTGCGCTAGATAAGACCCTTTTTTTCTAATTTCTAGTATAAATGTACTTACTTATTTCTTTGCATGCCAAAACTGGCATTTAGCTTAAATAATTCACCTCTCTCCCTTATGCTTATCTCTATATGTATTTATAGACAACAATCAAATCTCCTTTAGGCTCTGGTTTGTTAGGCTAAACATGCCAAATTACTTCGGTGTCTTTTTGATATTCATGTACCAAATCATCTTACTAGTGCTTCTGTGTGTTGTTTCCAGTAACAGTTCATCTTTCTTTTAATATGTACATGGTCCTCAGGATTAGGTTTTGTTAGGGTGTTGCATGGTGCTACTAATGCTTTCCTATCCTTTCTGGTAATGTCTCCATACTGTACCTCAGGAACACATTTGCATTTTTTCACAGCTACAGCGTATTGGCAGCCCATGGTCATACTGTGATCAAGTAGAGAGTTTAGGTTACTCTCCTCTTGGTGATTTCTGACAGATGAGCTCTCAGCTTAGAGCAGACTATTTGTGTTATTAGTCCCTGAGTGACTGACCTTGTACTTTGTGCTATTGAATTTCATCTTATTTCTATTCCTGTCGATCTCAAGGCTATGTGATTCTTTCATTACGATAGCCTGATCCTCCTCTGTACTCATGATGCATCCTGGCACTGATGTTATCAATACTTCTGTGCACTAGTAAGATCCCTAATAAAAATACAACCACTGCCTTACTGAAATGCTCAAAACTGAACGAGAAGAAACTACTGCCATACTGCAGACTGATAGTCCCCTTTTTTTACACTCTAGTCACCACTCTCTTCAGTCAGCCTTTCACCCACATCATGTATCTCCTCTGACAATCTTCAGCTTCTCCAGCTTTACCAGTTTTACTTGTCTTCTTATTTGCACCATGGTTTTGATGTTTGGTATCTGAATATCTTCCATTTGTATGATACTACGGATGCAAGGATAGCTTCTTGTGTTCTTTTGTAGCTGTTCTTTGACACCTGATTTCTAAATCACTGTCTTACAAAAGTGCCTCGGATAGCTCTTTCTAAGAATATGGATCTGGACCTCTGTGAAACTGTGCTGAGAGGAGAGAACAGGAATGGGACAGACTGCCTGGTGGAACTGCAGCTTTGTATCATCTGAAACACAGCAGTGAATGAAAACACAGACACTGAAGTGAACAGAAGTCCATGACTCAAATATGTGGCAAAAAAGACTGCAATGCTTTCAAATTTCAAGCTATCAGGCATACCAATGTGCCAACCTCCTGTCAAAAGCACAGAATAGAATGAAGATTTTTAGGTCAAAAGCTGCTATCGTTTCATACAGTTTTTCATAACCCAGAGTTGTACGGGCTGAATATTCAAGGCAGGAAGATTTGCCCTGAAGAGTTTGCATGTCTGTCATTTGTAGTGCAAAGAATGGGTCATATCCATGTTGGGTCACATTTTACTTCACTTACTACAAATTTCCCAACCTCATATTTGAGCTGTGTTATGCTAAAAAAATATTGTTGATCATGTTTGTGCTATGTTATAACTCTAAGCGTTTTGTTTTCTACATAGACTATAAAAAAATTCTTGACCCGGTTAATCCTCAGGCTCTGGTCTTTCTCTGAGTAAAAGATACACAGATGCCTCCGGAGCAAAACACAGAAGATCACACTACTTGTTCTATTGCTTCAGTTCTTTCCTTTTTACCAAGAAACATTTGTAGGAGCTCAGTCTGTGTTACTTCCTCTGCTTACACTGCAGGTATTCAAAAGACAGTCAGTCCTAATTATCCCATCCCCCTTCACACATCCCCACACCCAATTAATAATGTTCAGTGATGTATGAAGCTGAGTTTACATTAATGTAATTTTTTAATACATTGAAGTGCTGCACGTCTCGGGCATTTTATAAATAAATGTCACTAATTTATAAATACTTGTGCTACCCTGGGGAGCACAGACTGTGAAGGGGAAAGGGCTACAGGGGTGCAACCCTCTCTCTTCCCTCTTCCATTTGTAGCTCCTGGGGATGCTCAAAGAGATTAAAACTTGTTCTTGCCAAATCCCAGGACATGCAGCTATTACTTATCGTGCACAGTGCAATACAGTCTAAGCTTGGAAAAGAGCAGCTCTGGAACTTACTCTTTGCTGCCACTGTTATAAAAATTGAGGTTTTCTCTAAATAAGGAAAGCAAAAAGGTTGAAATACATCAGAATCAAAATTTCTCTGTCAAACCGTATTCCTGATGCCCTTGCAAAGCCCGGAGTTCTGTAATACAGACAATAAATATGGGTTTCTGCATGTGGTGAGCTACAGGATGGAAAGGTTTTAAATTCAGTCACAGGCACCATGTCAATGAAATTAAGATTATCTGTCACTTACATCACAGTTAATTGGAGTTAATGCATGAATTTAATTCTACATTGCAACTTGGGGTGAGAGGGTAAAATGGCACAGAAATGCCTAAAAAGAGAAAGTATCACTAGATGAAATTTCAAAAGTAGCCACTGATGTTGTCTGGCTTGGTCTTGAGCCATACTTGTGTATGTATAGGGAAAATCAACAAGATGCAGAGCTATGCAAGTGCTCTTTGGACCTTCATCTCTTTTGTGGTCATTGCTACTAAATTTCTAAGAACCGTGACTAATTTTTATTTCATTTCATTTATTATTGTGAGACTGTACATCTCTGATGCAGGAAATTATCACACATTTGTGCAGTGTCTAACACATATGTATAACAATAGCCATAAATACTTCTCCAAACCAGGACCTAAGTATATGATATAAATGAAAAAAATGCAATATCTTTTAAATGTAATACACTAAAGTACAGAGAGAAAGAAAGTAATTTTATTGCATAAATAATGAATATCCATCTATGGTAGGGACAACAGATTTTTTAGCCTTTTTACAAAATGAAAGAGAACACTAAATTCATTATTTTTGCTGTCTATAGCTGACCTCTCCGATCATTGTTTTTTAACAGGTAAAAGAGCCTTTTCTTTTTAATTCAAGCTCAAGGTGAAGACACTATATAGGTAATTGTATGAAAATTTGAGGAGTTTTGGTTTTAGTCAGTGGCTCCAGCCCTTTTCCCCTGCTGCGTCTCCTGTGAGATGGTCTCAGAATATGCAGCTGCATTGTTCTTTTTGGGCTATGTTTGCAGACTATTTCTAGTCCACATCAATGCAATCCAAATAATCCTCAGAAGTTGCTTCATTATTTATTAGAAAAAGCAATCTGGCATGCGGTGTCGTTATCGACAGCTGAAATCCAATACTCAAAGGTCACCAAAACAAATACCAGAAAGAAAAGGTGTTAAGGCAAATAAAAATACACCTTTTTAATTTTGACTGAATTGATTAAATAACAATTGAGTGGTGTCACAGGTCATAAGGCTTTGAGACATAAGGTCAGCTTAATAGAAAAGAGCCCGGGGCCATGTCACAGGGTGTGCTCTGAGGGCTAGCACCGAGGCCACATCATTGTGCTCGCTCCTGCCCTTACCCCATGTAGTCTGAAATGAAGAAATGCCTAGACAGAATAGAGAACAGTCTAAATAGACTAGTGCTTATCGCTGAGGGCTACCCCCGGAGTCAATGCTGTTCAGAACTGATTGCTTTATTTGGGGTGAGAGTACTGGGCACCTCTCAGTAAACATTTTATACAATTTAGTAGACCGAGGGAAAAAACCACCCAAACCAACAAGAACCCTTTCTACGCCCGCAGTACTCTATAGTATATGTACATCACACTACAGTCCCACAGTTCAGACCAGGTATTTCAGGACTCACACGAAATAAGTGAAGTAGAAAGTGAAACATTTAAATACGTTGAAATCAAAAGAGCTTTCTATGGATTTTGAGAAGGAAGGGCTGTACAGTGGCTTATAGGCACTAATACATTCGCACTAACGTTAATTAATGCTACACCATTTGTATAGCAGTGCTGGGTTTTTGTATGCTAATTTGTTTTGTTCCTAAAAATAGCTAGCCCAGGGAATCCACTGCCACAGAAATGTATACCTTCAGATGCTGCAACTGATCTTTTTAGAGGGGCTTGATAATTTTACACCTAATAATACAAATGAATAATCTTGGTCTATATCACAGAATCATAAAATCATTAAGGCTGGAAAAGACCTCTAAGATCTAGTTCAGCCAGCTACTGAAACCCGTGCCTCATGAGAGCAGATGAGACACTGGCTGCATTGGATTTACCAGGAAAAAGGGGACACGTGCAACTACTGTATTGAGAAGTCTGCTCCTAGAAACCCAGCATATAGGAAGTTCCGTACAGGAAATAAAAAGGTATCCAGATTATTTAACACTTCCATGACTATCTGCTGGCTCCAGCAGACCCCCCTATTCTGTGGCTGCCTCTTCGACTAACACTCTTCTCTCCAACTTTCTCTCTGTTATTCGTACCTTGGACTGGTAAAGTAAACGGCTGCCACTGAAGTGTATAAAAAAATTTCCCTGTTGAAGAGAGCTGATCTGGAAATAGATTGACTTTTTCTTGCACACACACATAGAGTCTATTTTGGCTCACTGATGCTCCAGCATCCATTTGAAAATCAGTTCCTGTAATTCCCTGTTAGTTTCCAGACTTCCGATGGCAATGGTGTTGCTAAATTTTGCTCTCGTTTTTCACCTGATCAGCCTCCCACTTAATGAATGGCTAAACTTCTGCCGATTCTCAGGACAGTCATTCTGATTTTCATTTATTATTTAAATTATAATTTTGCAGACTAGTACACTGACTCACTGTATAACTCTAGTACTGGGAAATCTACCTATCAACGCTTCATTTTTCAAAATCAGTCATTATCTATGAAACATGTAAGATGATGCACAAAAAGTGATATTTTAATCGAGTTATACACCTATTAATAAATTATAATTTTCAAACATAAAAAGTATTTAAGGAAGTAAGGTATGGGATCAATTAGATGACAACAATCAGTGTCTCCTATGACTTCATGGTGGAAAGAATGCTTTTTACCACTGAGAATCTGACACTCCTTTTAATGTATATTCTACTTAATGACAAGCTATTACAGCAATTTTAATTGTTTGGGTTTGGGAAAAAAAAAGCTTTTGTTTTAAGTTTGCTAGTGTATTTTCTATACTTCTTGTTCTGGAAGAGTTTGTTTCTTTTTTGATCAGTTTATTTTAGGAAATAACCCATGGCTTCAAAAGATAATGCTTTAAAATGTAATTATATAAACAGTGAGGTTCAGGACCTACTCTGTCTACAAACATCAAAAGCAAGGATTTTAATTCACAAACATCTTTATCAAGAGTGGCAAAACCTATAAATCACTCAACGATAAAGAAAATGTTTAGTACTTTTAAGAATGGAGTCTGAACAGTATCAATTATAGAGACTGTAGAAATATAAAGATGCATTTTCCTAAAAGGGCCTCTTTTTTTACACACAGAAACATCTGTGCATGCAGTTTTCAAGTACCTGGAATAGACAGAATGAATTCTAGTACCTATACTAGCAGGAAATAAAATATTATTTATCAAAAGTCATTTGGAGAACTTGTTTCTTTCTGTGGAAATTACTTCTCAGTTCTGTACAATCTTGTCCTGTAGTTAGTGCTGTGGTTTGTGTATGCCTAGAATAAGGTTCAATTGCAGCCGTTTTTAAAAAATCTTTCAGACTGATGACATATTATCTACTAGGGTGGGTGGAAAATGGCAATGGAAAAAAAATGTAGGTTAATGTTAAGAAGTAATGTAGAAGTATTTGATGGCTGGAATGTTCTTTCCTGTGCAGCCTGTACAAGGTCCTCCTGGGCAGCTGTGGTGCTCTGAGGTAAGTCAAGCCTCTCCTCTTCACCAAGTCTCATAGCCAGCGACGAGGGAAGGAGGAACTCTGAAGAAGTGCTGCCTCAAGAGCAGCCTGAAGGTCTCTGATCATTCACACAATAAGGCTAATGTAAACAATACTACATCCCAATAATGCTGGATTTTCAATGCCCTGGTGTTTTGCAGGTTTGTACAATGACCTTCTCATCTTCATAACTCATAGCAGGACTTTCATGGGCTATCTAGACAGAGAACCAGAAAATGTAATAACTGATCTAATATCTATACTTTCCAATCTTTCTCTTTTGGGGAAGAACTGAAACATATGAACACAAAGGCTATGCACTATGTGCCCCCCACCCCACTTCTACTTTCCAGGCTGCAAATTACTGCTCTAGGCGGATTATAAGAGTTGCAGTTTTTCTGGATTCAGGCAGAACATTTAATTTCTGATCTACTTTCTCCCTCTCATGGTAGTCTCAGTGCCTTGTGAAGAATGGGGAGATGCAAGTGTTGTAGATCATTGGTGACAATCCTGCAACATTGCTTGTGTGCCAGCATGTGATTTAGATTCTTGTATTAAACGCCTGAGTTTTAAAGAATTTGAGTACCTAATAGCTTAGGTTTATTGTAAGGGTGGGCAACAGGTTCTTGTACTTCTGCTATTGGACCTTCCTGTTTAGGTATCTGATATTAAGTGTTTTAAGTGTTTTGGATAGACTGAGATGATCCGCTTCAAAGAAATGGTCATGATTACAAAGTGTCTCCATTAGGCATCTTTGAAAGTACTGGCTTAAATCAGGATTCATGAACTGAACTTCAGTCTACTTGGTTTGTTTATTTACATTTATTAACTGCCCCGCTTAACCTCTCATCTCTTCCTTAGTAAAGTATTTCAAATTACACTTTTTATCTGATTTTGCATTAGGCTAGAAGGTTTGCTTACTGGTAAGTATTTATGCTGAAATACTGGCATAAATATTCTTAACTTTGCCCTTTCTGGGTCATATTCCCCATTCCTATTTTAAAATCTATATTAGTTCATGTTCTTTTTTGTATCTTATCTGGCATTCTTCAGTTCTACTTCATAGATTAAATAAAATTGGGTAAATTCTCTGAGGTTTCATTCAGTCTTTTCTTCTCAGAAAATTAATCCAGGACACAATGTCCTGTGAGTGGATAGAGGGTTAATCAGTGTTTGCATAACCTTTTCCTGAACTTTTCTAAGTTTTCCAATTAACTGAGGTAACTGAAAAAACCCACACATTTTGTGGTGTACAGTGTTTCCTATCCCAGTTAGCAAAGTTGCTTTAAGCAGGCATGCATATTTCTAGAGACTCTAACTAAAACGTGGAAGTTTAAATCATTGTTCACTGTGTATGAGAAGCACCAGCTGAGATGGATTTCAGCGGTAATTATTACCTGGCTGTTCACACTTCACCTTCCTGTTGATTTGTGAGCAGTGAAAGTAAATAAATTTCTTCTTTGTAGAGGAAAAGGCTTTGTTATGCGGACGCATTTTATAAAAGCTCTCTTTCCACACTCTGTGCATTGATGGACAGTGCCGTACGGCCTGAGAAGCTCTCGTTAAAGGAGATGCAGGACCAGAGAAAAGCCAACATGCTCCAGGTGATGCACAGCTGGCGTAACACCTGCAGGCTAGGCAGTGCAGAAGTGGAAGATGTGGTGGAATGGTCCAGAGGCACAGTCCATCTGAATGGGTACACTGACATAAATATGTCAGTTGGGGAAAGGTATGGCTGCCCTGGACTGAACTGGTGGTTTAACCCATCTCCTCAACAGTTGAATAAGAAAGGTGAAAACCTGACTGATACTTGCAAGGTAGAGATGAAGCTGACTGATACTTAAGAACTGCCAGGGTACTCTCAAAATTTGTGAGGAAAACAAGTCTGTCATACTTAACTGCAATCCACTTTATCCAAACCTGTGTCATTAAGCATTCCAAGTCTGACTACTGGGAAAATGAACCAGCCCTCCAGGAATGATGGTTGAAAACCATCTTTATCACAGAGAAGTACGTGAAAAGTACAAAATGGAGCCTATAAATTTCAATGCCTTGGATAGCTATTACCATACAAGTGAAATAATGATACTATAAAAATTCAAACAAGCATCCAAAAAATTCTAGTTTCATTGTTTCAGCAGCGTTAGAGATTCATTTCTCTCTAGCACCATTTTATCACCTAGCTGCTGTGGTGCTATGTTATTTCTTGTCTGTATTCTTTGATTTAATGCTTTGACTTTCTTGTATTTGAAAATAATAAACTAAAACCTAAGTGAAATTAAGAAATATCACATGGTTCAGGGGTTGGATAGTTTTAGCTGCACCTGATAATATGCTCAACTAGCTGTCTCCTGCAGAAATGGTGCTGGTTTCTTCTCGACTTCAAGTTTATTCCTAATTATGAGGAAACTTCTGACTTCCAAGTCATGAATTTAACAGTGTTTCACTGTGTTGCAAAATGCCAACATGTGCTAAGTAACTGAGAGGCCCATCTAGGTATGTTTGTAATGTAAATAATTAGAGACATTCCTATCCTCATATATATTCACAAAATTAAAAAAAAAAAAATCCCCTCTAACAGACCTAGTGGAAAGCTAGAACATGTTTGAATAAAATATCCACTATGACTCCTTTATTTGACAAAAATTCCCAGACCGTGACTTCCTTTCATAGTTCAAATGTCAAGCATCCCTTCCACTGTGGTCAGGGTGGCATGCAGGAACAGAGGGAGACCCTAAACAGAAGTCTTTAATGATGACAAGCCTGGTTAACTCAATGACCCACAGCATCTTTTGTCCCCCTTTCTCCCCATGTTGGCTCCTGCTGATTCAAATGGGGGAAACCAACTAGCAGAGCAGTTGCTCATGCATAGTCTGGGGAAAGTGCTTTCTTCACCCTTGTGCATAGAGTGCAAAAGGCCCTTCAATTTCCTCTGTACTGTTTTTCAGTTTTTGTCTTTTTCTCTGATTGACTAGCTTTATATTGATTGAAAAGTCATTTCCTTTGCCCAGTCTTCTGAAAAACAAAATAAATGTTTTCTGTGACCCTAACTCTTGGATTTTTCTTTCTACAGACCTAAAGAAAAAGTTTCCTGTCAATTATATCGAAGGAAAAATTATATTGTTTTTTTGTAGCACTTTTTTCTCCCTATGTGTCAAAAGGGAGCAAATGATGCATTAAAAGCCTAAAAGCTGAAATAAAGATTAGGTGTAAAGTGCTATTGATCCCTTTACAAAAAGAAGCAAAGACAGATTCCACTCTGCTGTCAGGTTACATTTTCAGTAAGTTACCCAGATGCAAGATTTGAAACTTCTACAAAGGGGTCTTTAAAGTGTTGTTGAAAGTATCAAATAAGATTAGACCAGACAGTAAAAACAACTATTAAAAAATGTCAGTGGTGCAGCTGAGGTACTGTCAGGCTGCATTGTCCCAGTTTTAATGTAACCCAATGCCTGGATGTTTAAGATGTCCATATGAAGATCCAGAACTTTAAAAACGTCATTTATTACATTCTCTGTGTGTACACTCTACAGAGAGAGAGAGAGAGAGAGAGATGTGTCTCCATGTCCAGAATCTACCACGTCTCAGGCACACAATGTAGTTTTCATCAGATGGAGCAGCAGAAAGCTCCAGTTTTCCATTCCCTAACTCATTATGCATTCAAATAATAGTCTGAACATTTTGGAGATTATTACAAGTTATATTAGCTCTAATGAGAAAACAAACTATTACTGTAAGTCAGTACAGCAGATTTTCTTCCAATTACTCTACCTTCTTGCTCCTGACAAACCTTTCTGCCATTCCTTTACTCCAAAAAGGAAGCTGAACAGCAGCTGAAAAATTATGTGACTTCTTAGTAGAGAGTGTATGGTTAAATGTCATCCTTCTCTTTACAGCTTTGATGTTCCAAAGTTCATTAAAAAAATAAGACTCAAAAGCTACTCAATACATTTACTTTGTGCATCAATTGATAACCAAGTTTAGCAACTGAGTGTGCAAAGTGCAGGTAAGATCAACTATGAAACTTTTGACTGCTAGTTGCACAAGCTGGAAACAGCAGATATAGGTAGATAAATCTAAAGAAGGATTGGGCATCTGCTGAATAAATTCTATAAATTAAAATGAAATCTACAAAGCTAAGACAACGCAATGATTTTTCTGATTCTCAGTAGGGCATCTTTAGAAAATATTAAGAGATACATTTTGGGAAAAAAATAAAGGTAAATAGAGGCAAATGCCAAATGAAAGCAGATGTTGAACCTTCATTGTAATCTAACACATTTGGAAATATACTGGTGATGGACAAGGTAGACTCCACTACTCAAGAAACAGCAACAGTAAGCAATTTTTATAGAACAATGGGGTAAAACTTCTGAAATCCTGAAACATTCATGATAGGGGCATTAGTTCAACAGAAGGGTTCAAGCCTAAGGATGACAGATTATTTGGGGTGAAATGTTTTAAGCTAATACCAGAAGAGGCAGAAGAAGTCAGAGATGATGTTTAAATTCAAAGTTATTGGAATGTAAAAGGAATTTCTAAGTGGCCTATATAATTGTATTATAAACCTGAGGAATAGAAAATACTAATTTCTATTCAAAAAGCCATTCTGTGAGTCTAGTGAACCCTGGATTTACACAGATTTGTGTCTTATGTTGCCATTCCCATTCTATTTGGAACCATTGTCCTTATGTGCCCTTATATAACACAATGCACCCAGGTCATTCTAAGCCACCCATGTTGTGATGATACTTTCAGATTGTTCCATGTTTCCTAGCTACTTTTTGGTTTCTGTCTAACCAAAAGGCAGATCTCTGTCTTTAGCTAGCTCCTGGACTAACTCTGCCTAGCCCAGAGCTCTTCTGTATTTGTAACATAGCTGAACAGCACGTGCCTGGTCCAGACTGAGGATTCAGAGAACCAGCTGCAACAGAAGCAGAGCCAAGCAGCTTGGACAAGAGTTTCTTAGAGTTGACTGAAAAATACTCTTCCCATGTTTGGTGTAGCCTTAAATGGTGAACAAGAGCAGAACCAATGATGTGTCAATGTTCTAAAGAGGTAAAAATAGTCCAAATAATTACAGACCAGACCGGAGGGTCTGACACAATGCCTTGGAGGAAAAATTAGAACAGCTGATGTGCAATGTTATCCATAAAGTTTTCAAGGACAGACATTCAATTTATTCTAATGAAAATGAACCTGAAATGCCTCCATTAGGCAGTCCTGTGGTGCAAAAGGAGCAGATCTTTTGAGCAAACAAGTGAAGTCATGATCGAAATCCACACTCTATGCATTTTAAGCTCTTACTTTGGGCTCATTCTAGTTCAATTTAATGGAACAAATGCCTTTTACCAGATGGAAAATACGAGGTGAGCTCCTGCAGTGTGTTTCCTAGTCTAATTTCAGTGAAAAGGAATCTAGTTCATGTACTTTAAGACTGCTCCATGATGCAAACTGAAGCATTGTAGGTTAGAATGATTAAGAGATTAACTTATTATGAATTAATAAATCATGAACAAATCAATTCAGTTAGATCATATCTGCAATGATGTATCAGTTAGTGGTTGCTTACAGCAAAGCCTTCAGCCAGTGCTCGATTGCACTCTATAATCAGTGGAGGAGACAGAGCAAGAGAATAGGCTGGAGCTTGGTTTTCACTTTGGGATGAGTTGGCAGCTTGCCTACTTTGCTTGTAGAACTCAGACTGTTTTGCCTGGCAGCTGATAATCCTCCCAAGCATCCAACAACAAATTCCTACACTGTATTTTCCTGTCTGAAACTTTCCTTCTTCTGAATTGATTTAGACCATGTGACACCAACATTCAGGTACAGGCTATGAAGTGAGACCAGCCAGACATACATCCTGGCAAAACAGCATATTTAATGGATAATCAAGAGATGAAAAAGGAGAAAAATCAGTGAGTTTGTTAGAAATCTTCTTATTCAGATCTAACAATACTCTTGCTGCCAGATGCTGCTTTCATTCATCTTCAAAACTGTCTGCATTAATAGTAATTGTTCCATTTAAATGGTACTTTAAAAAATTGTTTCCTCATACCACTGTCACTGACAGCAGCTTTGTGTGAGACCGGGGAGAGAAACCTATGAATCCATCCATTTTAACACACTGAAAGGAACCCATAGATAGCCTAGTGAAGGACAGCAGTGGGTGAAGTTACTTGACTGATCGCAAGAATGACTCTCCATTTCTCTTCGGCTAATTATGATTAATTACGTGGTGAAGATACATCACAGTTGATGTGTAACATACCAGCAGCTGATGTGGAAAAAAACACTGGTAAAACAGTAGCACAAACCTGAGCATGCATTAGCATTCCTGTTACATACCATGGGTCACTACAAGACTTCTGCAGAAGAATCAGTAGCCACTAAAACTTGTATATGTGTGTCTTTACTCCTTAGAATTAGCAGGAACACGTTGTGTTACACCAACACACCTCCACTGCGCTTCACAGAAATACTCTTGTAATGACCAATCTGAGTGGCTCTCTCAAGCGATTGGTGTTTTGACAGTGCCATTGGCCTAGGAACAAAGAGTAAGTTCTGTTCATATATAAAGGAAAGAAAGAGGTTAATCTGAAAAGAACATGGAAATCATGGGAAAAAACAGGCGTATACTGAATTTTCAGATGTGACTGCTCTTGTTGTGCCACTGTTATGTACACTAGAAAGGACTGTAGCTACTGCTTAGTTAATATACAGAACAAAATTAACACCATGTATACCAAGAGTTGAATTCTTTTAGGAAGTGTAATATGAGAGCCTTTGTTGCATACCTTGTCATGCCCTTGTCTTCTGTATCAGATTTTTAGATTTTATTCTTGCTTTCTGAATTTTACAGAACTGCATCTCAGCAGCTCCTTATCATTTTAGAATTTGCCACTTTTATCATACTTCTGATTTCTTCCACAGGCTTTTACATCAAAACTCTGCTCTTTAAAATATTTACCATTGGCAGCGTATGAAGAACATGCGTGGTTTGATAGCTTTTATTTAAAATATATCCATAATGTATCTTACACTTTTCACAATGTCCTAGATTAATTACAGTGCCGTATACCTCTTTGATTGCTATTCTTAATACAGTTTGTGTGTGATATACCTGGGAACTGGCAACATCCACTTTGTCTGGTTTTACATATGCTTATCTTGAGGTTTAATTCTGACTCCTTTCTGAAATGTCCTGAAAAGAGAAAACTCTGGCCTGTACTTCAGAAGAGAGCTAAGCAGAAGTATGGGGAAAAAACCCAGATTTTACAGTTACAATTAATATTCTTTCTACTACCTTACATAAATGTATCTCTAATGAAAGGCAGAACTGTTCAGCTTATGTTGACACTGTAAATACCATAGATCATGTATTTTGTTAAATATGCTGTGTCTGGGCAGCAAGAAGATGATTTCCCAGCGCTGGGTATAGTGCCCCGTGGTCGGGGGCACTGGAGCCCTGGAGGGGAAGCAGGTTGCTGCTTCCTTGGGGAAGACTGAGTGTGCCCATGGGGAAGGGATTTCTGGGTGGAAGAAGCAAGGTGGGGAGACACAGTCTGGTACAGGGTCAGCCACACTGCTGGAGCTGGAGGACTTGAAAGAACAGGTCAGGAAGAAGCGGGCAGCAGAGCTAAATCTGGGAGAGCACAAACGGGAGATTGTGGAGTTGGTTGAATCCGGTGAAGCACTGAAGCTGCTGTACAGAATTAAGAGTGGAAGAAGGAGGTATCCACTATGTGAGCAGACTCCAGACAGCACGACTGTACTATAACAAAACCTAGCTGGAGAGAAACAGGACTTTGTTTTTTCTGATACGCTTACTTTAAAGACAAAGGCAGGGCACTTCCACCTCCAGGCTCTGGACCCTTTCACAGCAGCCACACTCACATGCTGAAGAGGAATGCACAGAAGTTTGCTTTTTAGTATTTAAGAATTTCTGTTTGTCAGGCTTTAAATTTTGTCTGTCAAAGAGGATAAACAGTGTCATTTTATTTAGATAGCCCATCACACCCAACAACTACAGTACTTTGTCCTGAAGGTTGCATTTTGTTGAACAAAACAGTAGCAAAATGCTTTCTTTTCTCTAAGGTAGAATAAAAACAGTGAAAAATGCAAATATTAGGAATATTTTAACCAGTCAAAGCATGAGGAATATTCATTGACTCAGGAACAATAAAAACTATTTAAAAGATTTCTTCCTTTCTTCTAAACTCCTTACTCCTTGTTATTCAAGCTATTCCTGAAACCTTGCTTCTCAGTTAGTACTCAAGACACAAATGGCAAGGCAGATCATATGGAAGGCAATCACCATGGGTTGCACACTATATTTTAAATTTATTCCACTACTAAGACGTAACGTACTTAGTATTAGCATCTGTTTGATGACTTTAGTCTTAGTTTGTATGTTGCACTTCCTTAAAAAAAGAAACAACTAGGTCAGATGGCATTTGATGGCAGGGATTGATCCTGCTTATCCTTGGAGAAACTTACACTCCTGGGAGAGGAAAAGGCTGAGAGGATCATGACAATCTTAGAGTGTGCAGCACAAGAAAAGACTGAGATACCTCTGAGAGGAAAAGGGAGCAAACACATTCCCAAGAGTGACAGGAAAAGAGGCTTCCTAGGGACAGAAGGAATTATGCTGATTTTGCCACAGCTCAGAAAGCCAATGAGTTGAGTGAAAGCAGATCTGGAAGCAAGAACCTGCCCTGGAAGGACCCAGGGGGCCAAGCAAGATTTCTTTGCAAACCTTTTGCTTTCTGCTGAATTTTTTCAAGTTTTAAAACAGGCCTGCTGTCATTCTTCTTCATATAAAAGATTGCTTTTGGACTTCAAAAGCCTTTTTGGTGTTTTTAGGTGGAGAGTCCTTTCATTCCACTGAAAACTCCATGAGAGAGCAACTTGTTCTTACAGTGTCTTCAGACAATCAGTGGTGTTGGTGGACCAGTGCTACTGCTCTGCAGTGAGCTGACTGAACATAAGAGGAAAGGTATTCTGCTCTTGGCCGAAGGAAAAAAAATAGAGGCAGAAAAAGGTACAAGAAAAATCAAACGGCAGGAGGGATCAACTTTCTGAAAAATATTGATTGTATTGAGAAAAAATAAAACCACTGAAAGCATTCTCTCTGAGAGTTTTCACAATTGTGAAGGAAGGGAAGGGGACCCTAAGAAGAAACAGAGACTGCAGGATAATGTAAAAGGAAACCAACTGTCCATAGGAGACCTCTATTTTTGGATTTAAAAGAACACTGTCTTTATCAGTGTCTTCTGTGGAAAACAAAAAAAAAAATTAGCCATCTTTTTAAAACTGGAAAAGATTAAGAATCTAAACAACGATGGAACTGAAGATATTTGCAGCTTTTCCCATATTAAGACATTCTTCTTCAGAGAAATGTGTCAGAGGGTTCACTCTCTGTAACACCCAGCATTTGTTTGTTCACAATGACCTAATTTTCAGGAGGCTTTAGGTTTTCATGTGTATAAGCAATTTATCATGAATACATACACTTGAGTTGTCATGCATGTAAAGAATACAGTTGTCAAGGAAAAAAAGTTTTGCATGGAAAGGATGTATCATTAAACCATTAAAGCTTTCTTGCACACAGTTCCTTGTAAATCAAACCCAAACTATTTAAATACTAATCTGTGCTAATGCTTTTACATGTAAAATAAGTAAGCATGTTTTTATTCCATCTTAGAGAGCCAATCCTTCTTTCTTGTCCATATTTATATTTTTCTCTTGCATTAAGTACATATAGTTTAACACATTTAGCTGGAGAATCAAATGTTACATCAAAGCAGATACAATATTTTCATCATGTATTTAATGACAACATTTTGCAAGTGCATTAGAAGTAATAATTGCTCATCAAACAAAATAAAATGAAACTTGGAAAAAATGTAGAGCAGTTTTAATAAAGTGTTTGAGCTACAAGGAAAAGTATTTAAATTTATAATCAACACATACAAACAAATCACTCACCAAATTTCCTAACATTTACTAAGTAAGCTAATTATCCATATTAAATATTATTAAAATAGCATTTTTTCCTTTGAAGTTAACACATTAGTATTAATATAACTATCAGACATGAGAAATATGAAAAACACAAACAAAAAAAACCCATATGCACAATATAAAGTACTTATTCTTTCAGATGTTTGGACTTTGTCCTGCAGACTGTCAGGGCATATCAGGATGCTGCTGTTTACAACAAAACACTAGAAATACAGAGGACAGAGAGAGATCTGACGTCCTACTGCAACACACTGAATTAATATCAAAGATTTAACTTCTGGAGGGAACACATGAAGAAATGAATTTTTTTTTGCTTCTTTAGAGCCAAAATATCTCCTACGTTCACTAGGTCTACACTGATGTAAAACTGAGGAGTGGCACTGAGGGCTTTTTTTTTTTAAAGAAAACATATTAGCATAGTACACACAGAAGTAAAAAATGAAACTAACAAACTAAAATCACATCAAGAGTGAAAAAGATAGAATTTTACAGTTATTCATTATAAAAGTTACAGCTGAAATCCATTCCAACGTTCAAAATACACAGTTAAAGTAATCAAACTACATTAACTTTGCTAATCCACCAGAAGAATAAAAATATGATTCAATTGGATTTGTCTTAGAAAAAAAGTCTACTCAGAGAAAAATAAACGTTATGATGACTACCATAATTCTGTGAAGTATGTCACTGAAAGTTAACTTTAATTAATTACTTTAATTAATCTTGTTTCGTTAAATGCAAAACACAGCATGAAATTTCGTATATATTATGTATATTTCATGGGAAATATGAAATGTTAGCATTCTCCTGCTATGTTTGGGACAAAGAGGAACAGGAGAGAAACATGGCATCTGGAGAACTTAACACTTAACTGTGTTTTTTGCAGTATTACCTGATGATTCATACATATAATTAGTATAGGTGCTCATCAGCCAAACTATAGATTTATGAAAGTTAGAAATGCCCTTTGCTGCTATTAATTTGACTAAAAGGCATCTAAAAGTACAAGTTTTAGACAATCCATCTAGGTTTGGTACGATTTTACCTCTGGAGATAAATCTCCTCCTCCCTCATAGAGGACAGAAACTTGATTAGATGAAATATTTAAACTCTATGTGGTGGACTCAACCAGACCCCATGATCAAACTAACGGCTGTTGTCAGTACAGGACAGTAAATAACAATCTGTGGAAAAGACATCAGATTTTAATCAATGGGAAGGAATGGTTCAAGCGGTGCGATAAACTGTATTGTCTGCAACCCCCCATTTACACCCCATTTGGTAACCCCTGTAACTGGCTTCACTTCCAGCTTGGGTAAACTTAGCATATTCTTTCTCTGACTGATTACAGTAAACTGTCTCGAGGAAGGGCTAACAAGGAAAATGAGCTGAACCTGACTCTTTTCCTCCTGTGAGCCTTTCACATGAGCCAGTGACTCGTGACTATCTACCTTTTGTCATTATGATGACAATTCTCCCTTGTTTACATCTTCACCTCTTCTTACAAGAGTTAAAAAAAATTTAGACGAAATGCAGTAACTCTTTCCTAAAGCTGCTGGTGAGGAGGAGCAAAATGTAAAGGTTTCATAGGATGTGCATAAAAGGGAATGAATGGGCAAAGAAGTAATAAAGTTCTTAAGACCTAAGGCCCAAGCTTAATAAGTTTACAAACTATGTTTCACTTAGAAAGGGGGAATAACCTGAGTTAAAAAAAAAAACAAACAAAAACCACAAACGAGAAAAAAACCTCATGTGTGCTAAAGTCTGTTTAGGAACTTGTAAAAGAAATGGCCCTTTGGATCTCCTCCGGTTTACCCCTATTCCCACCCAAAATTGAACAGTTGCCCTTGACCACATATACTTGTTCCTGAGGATATTATGTCTGTTTTTTGAAAGTGTTCCAGCTCAAGCATGGAGAAAAATACTGTGTAAATAAAAAATATTACGAACAAACATCTCAGCATTTCTGATTTGAGTTTTCTCACAGCCTTTTAATCTGTCAAAAGGCTTGATTTTTTTCCTCAGTTTTCTATTCCATTTTGTGAGAAACATTATTAAAAATGTTTAGTTACTGGAATTTCCATTGGGCAGTAAAGCTGCCTTTCAAAATGTCTCTTAATGACAAGATGGAATACAACCTGCTGAAGTTAAAATAGCTTTATGTTAAAACATATCAAATGTTTGTTAAAGGTATCTTGTCTTTTAACATGTTAATCCACAACATCAGTTTTTGAAGTCTGTATATCTCTGCTGGTCAGCTGAACAATACCAATTTATACCAAAAAAGGGATATTCTCTATTATTTGAGAGAATAAAAATTTTTTGCCCAGTTAGGTTAATTCATTTCAGCTTTATAGAATTATATTAAGCTGCTTAATATTTTATTTTCATATAAGTCTGTAATTTATACAAATATGATCAATAAAAAAATATGAGGGCTTTTTATACTTGTGACTTCCCAGTACTTCCTGTAAGAATTTACCTAGGTAAATGAGAAATAACCTTTTTTCTAACTGCTTTGCAACTTTCAGTATTCAAGTGTTTTGTTGGCAAGAACTTAAACATAAGTGTGTTGAAAATTAAGCATATAAATTAAATAAAAAATAAATTTACATTGAAAGTTCTTTTTTTTTTTTTTTTACTATATGTCTGACACTGCTCAGAACAGAAAGCATATCCTATAGATGCAGCATATAGAGAATTCTGTCTCATTTTCTTTCAAGGATTTGACATAATCCAGGTTGGGGCTTCAGAACTTAAATCTTTAACTTGACGGATGTGAGGACTTCAGGCTCTTGGAGGAGTGCAATATACCTCCGGCTTGTGAGGCATATAAGGACTTTCAAAAGAGTATATTTAGTGAATGCATCACGTATAACTTCTGAGGTGCAAAATGGAAGCATTTGTAGGTAATACATTTGACTCCTAATAGCCAGAGAGGTAATAAAATTATATTGTCATTAAAAATTGTATTTACATGTTTCTGTAACTTCTGCATCATAGTTAAGATACAGTTACAGCTGAGGGCTAACTCCACCACTGACCTTTTATGACATTCTGCAAAGCTTACTGTCAGCACTACAAGCTGCAAAGTAATGGAAACAAAACCCAAAACAATTCCCAAACCCAGATCAGTTTCTAACCACATGTAAGCTCAGCCATGTTATGTGATAAAGTGATCCAGCATCTATTTTGCATCTGTAATTATTTCCCACCATTCCCTACGCAGCCTTTCTAGCATGTGAACTAGTCATACCCATATTTAAGAGGATGTTTCTTCAGTTTTACTTTAGAATTGATACCTTCATGATACAAACAGGAGGAGGCAATTTAATAGTCCCAGAACTATTTTCTAACTCAGGTTATATGAATGCTCATTAGGACAGGATTCCCTCATTTTCATGTAAATCACCTCTGTGATACCAGTGTAGGGTACAAATGCAGACTTGTGCAAACCATTTAAGTCACACCATTAATCTAACACGGTAAACGAATAAAACTTTTTCATTTAGAATAAACATGGTTAAAATATTTTTCAATGTGTCTACACTCAAGATTTAACTTCCTAAACACTGTAAAAACAGTTATGCTGACTTCAAATCCATTTCAGTACAGCTGTGTGAAAAATGTAGAAAAGATTTTCAGATTTGACCTGTTTTTTAAAACACGTTCTGAATCTCTGAAAGAAGAGTGGATTGCAAAGAGCCAGAGAGATACAGATGCATTGCAAAATATATGAACTGAAGTTTTTAAATTTCAAAGTGATCAGTTACACAAGGTTCACTTTTTCTCCACAGACGACAATGTTGTATACTGCAGAAAAGGGAAGAGTCACAAAAGAAAACCTGAAAGAGTAGCCAAGCTACTCTTGCAGCACGCAGTAAGTAGTAAGAAAGTGATTTGAACTTAGTTTTGATTTCTGTGGTGATTGAACAGGCTGTACCTGGTGTGAATGGCACCTTTAAATATGCTGATTGATTCAGGTGAGCTGGGGCTGAATTTCAGGGGAAGTTCATGGAGAGCAAGGTTGGATTTATTAATATACTGAATTTCTCTCAACTACACTTTGATCACTGAGTTAAACTGATGTTCTTGGAGTGAAGAAACATATGCTAAAGAAGAACTTGTCACGCAGGACATCTATAATTAAAGAAGATCTTCAATGAAAGCATTTCACAACACCTCCATTAAGCTTTGTCATACTGCAAAAAGAACATGAGCCTCTGTGTAAAGAAAAGTTAAACAATTGTCAGCTGAAAGCAGATTAGGGCTTTATTGAATACCTGTATTACTAATGCATGAAGAGGTACCCATGCAGAGCACAGCAGATACAATCATTGCTTTTAATCGTTGTGCAATTTTTACTACCAATGGAACTACTAAACAAAAAGAGGGGGCTAGATATCCTTTACTGGTAGCCATAGTTTTATTTCAGGAGAAATCAATGACCTGGGTCACCGGCTTGTCACTGATCCTGGTACCAGGATCACCTCCTCATGAAGAGACAGGTAGGATTACTATCTTGAAGACAGCACAGATCAAGACATTCAAACCCCACTAGCTGGGGTCACATAAAGGTTAAAGTATGGATAACCAGTTCCAAATTTTCCCACTGGGAAGGAATAAAATTCTTTGACAGGGCAGTTAAAAGAAAAAAAAGGTACCATGCATTTATATAATTTCTAAAGGAACGTGTAATAACAAAAAAATGCACATTAATTGGTCTATGTTACCAATTATCAACAAACGTTATTGTCACTTCTATATTCTTATTTAAGTTTGCGTTAAGGTCACAGTGATTGTATCTTGAGTCATAGTCCAAATATCCAGATTATTGGAAAGTACGTTTTTGCAGTTTGTATTCAACATAAGCTAGGGAAGAAATACTGCTGGTTACTTTTGATCAAAAGGCTAGTATCGGTTCTTGAATTTTTGAAGTGGAAAAAAAAAATATTAATTTTGTAAGCCTACAGAGATACTTGGTTGTTTTCACCTAGTAATAATTTTTTCTGTTCATAATAATAGCTATTTTAATTTATAAGTTTACATGACTAGAGTGCATCAGGCATTTTAGTGGATACAGCTATAAAATGATGCCAAAGTGTGTGTGGGGAGGGAAATAATTCTTTTAGAAGTCCCCAATTTTAAAACAATTAATAAAAATCCTCTCATCAGCAGAAGGTTAAAGAAAAAAAAATTGTTCCCGCTCCTGAAAGTTAACTAATTATTCAGTCTGTATGAAATGAGGATCATTAATTGTTCCAGATAATGACATTTTTCTACTTTTCTCAAAATTTTTAGATGGACTACTCAAATGGTTCAGCTTTATGGATTTTTTTAACTGTTCTAGAAGAATACACTACTACAAATCGTGCATCAGCTGTAGATTTGTACTTTTATTTTTTTACATGATGGCATTAACACAGTGAAAGGTAGCTGACTGATAGAAACTGGTGTCAATATGAAATTTAATGCCCAGTGTAGAACTGTTGGTTATATTCTTTTTTTTTTGAGATCAGGGTCCACACTGTTGCAAGTATTACTGAAACCATTACTGAAACCAGAACCTAATTCTGCACATAATGTCCAGTCAGAGGTTCTTTCATGAAAATATAAAGAGATCATACTTTTTTTCCAGGTGTTGTTGAAACAATACCCCTTGGAAGTAAGAAGGAAGAACTGAGTGTCTTGTCTCCCGTATACTTGCACCTGGAAAACTGAGGTCAGAATATAGAGAACAGGCAAAGATAATATTTATTTGTTTGTTCATTCATTTGTCTCTCTGAGCTAACAGCATTGCAAAGGGCAGGAAACACATTTTCATTTGTCGCTAGTTTTAATCTCTTCTGTGGTTTTCTTATTGGGTCTTTTTCTCTGTCTGCTAATGTTTCCTTTACAGGTTTTCTCAAATACCCTCATTTTCAAAGAGAAACCCACCTGGTTTCCATTTGATATCCTCAAGTCCTGTGGTGTCAGTAGAACTCATTTACCTCCATCCATACGACTTTGTATTTATACATTAAGCATGGCAGAACTCAGGGGCTAAATCCAAAAATCTTTTATTTTAAAAGGTGGTATCACATATTTGAAGTAAATATTGTGAAAAGTCAACATGCAGCAAAATCACAGAGATGCTAATTGTTTCAGCTTTCTCAGGAAACAGGAATATGTCCATTAGAAATCTACCTTTCTTACTGGTTTTCAAATATCATCAAAAAGAAGCTATTCAAAAGGCCACAATGATCTAGCATAAATGGAGGCAAAGAAACAGGTAAGACATAAAATTCATTCAAAACAAGGAGGCAGCAAAAACATGAAGGCTTTTTCTTCACATATGGGCATTTGTAAAACCAGACATGGGTGCTACAAGACTCAAAAGGTGTCCTGAATCAGTTCGGAACTTTGCCAATTTGAGCTTAAGCTAAATAACTACCCAATGAAGAGTAACAGATGCACCTGATGACATAGCATTCTAGTTCAAGGACGTAGCAGAAATATCACTCTAGTTTTCCCCAGTGACAGACAAAACTATTGATTGCACATTTACAGCTCAAATGCACTTTTTCCTCCTCTCTAGAATAACAACAGAATTTGAAGTGTATGAAGAGCTTGTGGATTTGGCTTCAATTCAAGGCCAAACAAAGGGCTCTGACTTTCACCACAGTCTGCAGAAGCATTTACAAGCTCTGTATTTGGATTTGTGTAAACTTGTTGGTCTTTCAAACTATGAAACGTTTTCAACAGCTGGAGCATAGAATAACACGATGGAAAAGTTTACAGATACCAAAATCCATCTGAGAAAAGGTTAGCTGATAACTTGAATCCAGTTATATCTTGTGCATTGTGCACTGAGAACCTGAATCACTGATAATTCATCTACTGAACCCAGTCACCAGAGAGCCAATTAATTTGGATTACTTGAAAGCATGTATTGTTTTTCTAGGCAGGAAAAAGAAAGAAAAAAAGAGAAAAAAATATTAAAAAACAGTTCACATTTCATTTTGTTCAATGGGTAAATTTTTTGTTGAACATGTGAAGAGAATACATTGTTTTTGTTAATATTTAGCTTAAAAATTAAAAAAAAAAATTAAAAGGCCTAAAAGCTAATTATTTTGAAGCTACTTTTTTATTAGTATTATTCTCCGGTCTTTATCCAAATATTAATATATCTTTCCTACTTTTAGGTAAACTTTAAAAGAAAAAATGTATTTTAACCACTTTCCCTTTTTTAATATGTCTTTCTATTTTCATAGTAGACAAGTGTTCTACCCATACATAAAGAGTGAAAGTGCTTTTCCTGCCCATATTTTTTTTTTTTCTTCTCTCTTCCACTTCACTTTTCTCAAAGGAGGGGAAAAATAAGGAGGAACTACTAAAACTAGAGTGAGTGCAGGAATTTTTCTTATTTTTAAAGTCATCATTATTAATTTGTTGGTTATGTTTTCAGTTTGTATGACTAATATTAACACAAATGTTATGTAGTTATTTAAAGTAAAAATCACAAGAGAAGCAAAAGCCTGTCAACCAGTTTCACTAAGAGATGAAAAATTGAGCAGAGAGAATGTCCCATGGAGAAGATGGAACTGAGGAGACGAAAAAAGGCTGCCAGAGAAGACAAGTGGAAGGAGTTGGACATGAGTGTCCCTTCATGTCGCTAGTAAGAGATAGAGGGAGACTGTGTCTACTACATCTGGGAATAGTATACTGCAAAAGGGTCAGGTCTGAAGAGCTCATGAAAGGCCGGTGTCCACACCATGCACGTTTAGCAGGGGTTCACTTCAGACTAGCTCTAGTTTGTTGCCATAGACTGAATCCCCATCAGCAGCTGGAGTAGTAAATTTTACAGGGTAGGTTTTCCTGGTTTGCTTCATCTGAAAGCAAAAGCAGGCTGTATACTCTGAGACGGCTATGAGATCTGAATCAACGCGTACATTAGGGAGAACTGGGAAACTTTCCTCAAAAGCGCTTTGTTGATTCGAACTAAAATGTTAATGTGCACGCAAGGAGCTCCTACTTGAAGATGAGGAAATTAGGTAGATTGAGTGATTTTCTCCCACCCAGAATACAGAAGTACTGTTATTAAAATGATTTCCGCCTCTCTATTTCTAGCTAAACATTAAGCATATCCTTTAAATATTCTTTTCCTTTCTTCTTCCCAAAGAAGTTTGACGGTTGCAGTTTGCCTTCAGAGGTGAACAAGCTTGCTGTTACAGAGTCATGCAGTTCAGAGAACCATGTAAACGGTGGTACTTCAAAATGCAGATTAAAAGACCTGCTTAATTTTTTCAATGATTTTTCTTTGTACACTTCTGTCAGTGCATCTGTATGTAATACGACATTAACTTTGATTTTTCTTACTCCCTAAAATGTTCCCATTTGTGCAAATATTTTCATGTCTGTCATGTTGCAACTGAAATTCTTTCCTCTTCCGTACAGTGAAATGTTGATGAAAACCCACAACAAAAGTACTATGTATAGCAATGATGTATGTGAAGGAATATAATAAATTTAAAGTCCCCTTAAAATTTGATCCTATATTCAAAAAAGTCAAAAAAGAATGAAACTTACAGTTATTCAGGCTGTTGAAGCTATCTGTTCCCAGAGTATACCTTCTGATGGGCAGAGACCATTTTATGAGGGTTCTTCTAGAATGGAAATGGCATGACATATTATGGCTAAAACCTGCATTTAAAATTACTGCTTACAGCTTTGGTACAGCAGTTACAGAAACACTGGAAATAGAGTAGCAAATAGACAAGCAGGGCAGTTATAAAAGTTGACAAGTTATTGAAGGTGGGTAAACTTTTTTTTTTTACCTGCTGACTAAAATTATAGGTGACAAATTATGTTTGTTGTTTTTTTGTTCTTTTTTGTTCACTTCTTGTCAAATTATATTATATCATCAATTCTCTCTTGGTTATTCTTTGCAGTGTTGCTCAAGTTCTGTGGGAAAACAGGTTCACCTGGCCAACCCAGGCAGAATAGAGGTTATTTAATGCACTAAAATAACTAGCAAATATTAGGATATAGTGGTTTATTTATGATTTTGGGTTTTCTGTGTATTTTCTTCTTTTTTAGTAAAATATCTTGACGAGACTTCTTTCATTACTAATTTCTGAATTTAGAATTTGGAAAAAGGGTTTTTTTGTGAATGATCCTTCAGGACTTTTTTTTTTGAAGTTTTAACTTATGTATATGCGCTACAAAAACCATCTATTTTTAAAATGAATGAAAGAAAAATATTTTTAATTTTGGCACATGTAAGTATTATTAGTCACCCCACATTTTTTCTTGTAAAACTAGCTAATTGAATCTAGGATTCCAGAGGGAACATAAATTCGGTATATGTGGATATTCTGGTTTTTGACTTTGTAACCTCACTGCTATAACATAGATCATTGAACCATTTGGGAACTAGGGTGATTGTTCATTTGTCCTCATATGAAATACCCACACATTTTATATTTCCTGTGTTGGTTGTTTTCAGCTAAAATAAGGTTCAGTTGCTGGAGTAAATGAATCACATTTCAGTTTCCAGTACTTCTTGTGAGAAATCTAATAATTTTTCCTTTTTTTCATTAGACTGTAATGCACAGATGTTCTCCATTACTTCCTTCCTCTCTCTCTCCCTCCTTTTCTTCCCTCCATTGCCTTTTATTTAGTATTCCAAGGGCAAAGACAGTGATTAACAACCAGCATCTTGTTTGAGCTCCCATTTTCAAACACAGCCGGTCAAAAAAGCTCTTTTATCTGGGCTGAGATATGTGAAATTTTGGTTCCAGGTGAGGTTTTCCAGGCCACAGAAAATGAAGTCTGAGGGTGCACAGTATTTCTTACGTGTATTTTGTGTGCCACTGATTTCCATGACCCTTTCAAACTTACTTATTTTCTACATTCAATAATATTTTCTTCTTATCTTAACTTCCTCCATTTCCATATCTACCTTTTAAAACTGTAGCTTAAAAATTTGAATTTTAAAAAAAGCACCTACCTCTAACACATACTTTCTATTTCTAATAGAAAATAGCTGCCTTAGGAATCTCAGAACAATATTTTACCTTTTTATTTATGCATTGTTCATCTCATTTTTCCAACATCTATTTCTGGAATAACTTTATAGGAATACCAAAAATAACAGTGCACCAGAATAAAATGGACTAAAACAGAGCCTACGTTCACGAATTTTTAAATACCTGTTAGATTCTACACAAAACCATTTTCTCATTGATTATTTCACAGCAGTAATAATACTAATAATGATAGCAACAATTTTTATCTATATAGCCAAAGAACCCTTTCCATTTAAAAAGTTAAACTTTCTATTATTTCTCATGTAGTAATATTTCTGCTTTTACATTTGAATGGTTGCTTCCAAAACCTTAGGATTCTTCTACAGTCAGGGACTGCTGGCCCACAAGTGTCTGTAGAAACATCTGCTGCCATGGATGTTTTAAAAACCTCAAATATAATACAAAAAAAATTCTAGCAGGGATAACATATGACTTAAATTTTTGGTCATTTTCTTCCTTTGGCAAATATTAATTCAGAGCTAAAAAAAATAAATAATTTGCAATACATGTCTGTGAAAAATATATCCTCACCAATATATACAAGTATGAAATGTAATGATTAATACACCAAACCATTCTAGGCATGATATAAACAGCTGAATAAATGTAGACATCTTCTGTTTTCTTTTATCGAAATTGCTTTATCATAAATTGCATGTGACTGGTCTTAACTATCTTACAATGAGTATACAGGATGAGTATACTTCTGAGCACAAAATACTGAAGCAAAAGGTTTATATT
>NW_010522466.1:0-8591 GCF_000687285.1 Phaethon lepturus
CAAAGTGCAGGACCCGGCACCTGGCCTTGTTGAACCTCACACAGTTAACTTACAGTAACTTACAGTGGAAGATACAATTCTGATGACCTGAGCCGATTCATATCCTTTGAAAGGAAAAATGACACAACTATTTCTTGAGAGGTGGAATGTATCCCTGTAGCTCAAGGAACTGGACATGGGAGTGAATCAGATGGATGAATCATGAATTACTGACAAAGCAGTCAAAATGCAGTTCCGTTTCCTTTAGAAATTGGTCATTCGAAGCAAGTTGTCCGAAGATTAGCTGAAGCTGATATGACCTTGTGTTGTCTCAGAGCTGAAGGCTGAATAATTGTGTTGTTGACCTAATCATACAAAAATGTTAACATTAATGACTATTAGAAATTCCCCACTTAAAGAAAACATCTGCATGTTGCAAAATTTAAATGTTTGGAGATTCCTGGTTAGGACCATCTCCGAAAAACAATTTCCCTGAATTCAGAACTTTCTTGGTCTTTTACAATGATTTACATTACAGCTGGTGTTTAGCTAACTATGCTTCCTTTTAAGCGACCTGGTGGGATCCAATTCAGGCCACATAGGAGGATTTCTGTCTATCTCAAGCTGTTACTTAAAAATGGTCTCCTTGACTAATTCTTACATATAATACCAGCAGTGAGAGTCCACACTCAATTGAAGATGCAATACAAGGGAGAGGGTACTGGAAGACAGATGGAAAACAGACTTTCCTTGGAAGAAGAGCAAGTGTTAACTCGCTCACAATCTATAAATACCTCTTTGGGGAGACAATTTTGGATATGAGAGTTTTATCCAGAAGGTGAAGACATAGGGATGTATCACTTCAGGAGTAGACTGTCAGAAGTCCAGTGATTCTACAGCGAAGGCAGCAATTCCCATTCTCACAATTCCCATGCTGTCCCTGCATTGCACTGAAATGGTTTCATTTGGATGTGGGAAGCAATAAACCTTGTTCTTTTTCAGATTCATCTTAGTGCTCTCTAGCACTAGATAAGCTATCCATGGGGAGAGAAAAGAGGAGGGAGAGTATTACTCAAATGAAAGACGAAGCTCCTGACTACAGACTTGAAAGCAATTACAGGGAGAAGGCATCATCAAGAAGATGCAAACTTTGAAACATATCTGATGTGGCTCCTTACCAGGCAGAGGGGCAGAAGCCAGAGGAACCATCAGGGTAGCTCTGTTGTGTCTTAGGGATTGGTCTCCTTCCCCATTCCCTTTATGCTTAGTTAGTATAGTGGTCTATGTTGACCTGTAGCTTTGGATGAGCTGCTTTGCATCTGTTCAGGAGTTCTTGGAACATGCATAAGGCAACTTAGGATTGCTTACCCTGTTGGTGCCTAAAGAAGATTCCATGCATGCTGGTCCTTTCATTCTTCTGTTTTTTCTCTTGAGTTAAATCACAATTGGAAACATCCACTGCAATATTTTGATTTCACGTATCATTAGGTATTTTTTCATTGAGTTGCAGTTCTGTTTGCCTGTAATTTACTAACATCATTCAGAGACCACATATGATGAACCAATGCGCTCTGCTTGCACTGGTGGTGTCATATCCCTGATGCCTTCCTGGGCTGTATGCTGCCGTCAGCTGTAAACTATTGTGCCTGATCCCGGGAAGTGCCCTGGTTTGTGTGATGCATAAGGCCAGGGTAGCTTGCCACAGTGGTCTGTTTGGCTATGAGCTACGAAACAAAGAAATCTTCTGAATGAAAGGCTGACAGTGGAAATTTTTGGCCAAAAAGGGAGACAGAGGAAGTCCTTGCCCACTGACATCTTTGAGATCTTGGTGACAGAGCAGGATGTGGTGGGCAAGGGGTAAAAGCATGGAAATAGAGAGTAAGTGCTCCATCAAAACACTTTGTCTGAGCCTGGAAGTAAAGTGCATGTCTTGACCCTGTCTGAGGTTGGAACAAAAGAGATTTCGTGGGGTAAGCGCAGCTGTTGGCCCAAAGCATGTGAGTCAGCCATGGGCAGGACTGGTGCCATGGGCAAGCATGGCCAGGAGGAGCCGGGAAATAAAGACTTGGTGCATGGAGCCAGAGCACTTCTTCCTAACACCAAAATACTTCACCCTGGTTCATGGTCACTCTGACATGACACCAAGTTATTTGGGATTGAGTTTCGGACTGCTCCATGTATTTGCACAACTGAAGTAGTAAGAAGACATGAGGCAACTAAAGCAGAACTGCTGCTGTAGCCTGTCCATAACATGTGAGGTGGGATTCAGCAAATTCAAATGACTCTTTGGTCATGCAAACTGCAGCCCATCTCCGAGCAAAGAGACTAGGTCAGTCACACGTGCTCTTATTTACTTCATTCCCATGCTGAGGCAAAGTAGGACAGGCTAAAGCAAAGAAGGGCTCCAGGATGTTGGAAACCATTGGATGCCCTGGAAAAAACTGAGATCAGGAAATACAAGGACAACCTGTGGATCAAAGGGTATGAATCCAGGTTCCCAAATAAAGGGGTGATTATGTGAGCACTTAAGGAAGGATTAGAATTGTAGGTGATAATAGTAAGCAGCTGGAAAGGGAGGCCGTAAAGAGCCAGAAATAAAATAAAAGGCAGGTGGAAAAAAAGAACAGATGAGAGAGGTGTGGTGAGAATACCACCCCAATTAAAAATATGAAATTAAGTGCTCTGATGCACCTCATGTTCATATAAAAGTATGAAATGAGGCACTCTGTGAGGTGTTCTGACTCCAACTGATACCTCGGCTTCTTCCACATCTTCCTGGGTTCTGATTTAGGCGGAAGACTATATTCCCTGGAGAAGGGATCCTCTTAGGAGGTGCCTTTGTGATAAGTGCAGTCATTGAAGTGTTACTGAAATGCCACTCCTGTTTCATAGGACTGTGGTTGGATAGACAACCATTCTAGACCCCTCCAGCGTTTCCTTCACAGACGATGTTTGTTTCTTAGACAGAACATGACTGTGTTGAGCTGGAGGGAAAAAGCACTGAACATCCTGTGCCTAGAGCCATTTTTCGTCTTTGCTGCAGGCTTGTAGCTGGGATTGAACCAGGAGACTTTACAGCTGGTGCTGAGACTCATGGTTGCTTGCCCATCATTGTCCTTCAATGTCCTTCAGGTCCACAAGACCTGGGTCTAAGTTCTATGGCTGATCTGCCTGTAGATCCATTGTGAAGGGTGACTCTCACAGGAAAGCTGAGCTGTTCTGGCCTTTCAGCAAATATTTTCTTTCTTACGTGGCTAGTCCACACTCAAGGTTCAGCAAAATGGCTTTCGCATGCATGCTGGACCCATCTTTGCACTGCAAAACTAGAGCTCCATTATTTCCAATTCTGGCTTTTCATAACTTTTACATGGAGCCCTTATATTGTCTTTTCACTCCTCAGGAAACTCTTTGAAGCTACAGGTAACAGCACATGGCAAAAAGGAAGGAGTAAAACCAAGTTAACTTAAATTTGCTTTTACTCCTCACTTTAGAATAAGAACCTGTCTCAAGCCCTTCATATTGGTGCACGACCTGATCTCTTTGCTATAGTTCTCCTCTTTTTATTTCCCACTGCAAGAACCATCAGATTCATGTACAAAAAACCAAATCATGTGTTTAGGACATGGCAAAGGCAAGGACATGTCCTGGCACTTCCAGCCCTAGTTTGGAGGTTTTCAGAGCTGTGACACCTACCAGGAGCCTGGTGAAGAAGAGGAGGCAAGCTCATAGTAGGAGTTTGCACCACTTGTTCACGACATGTGCACAGGCCACCTTCCCTTAAAGGAAGAAGGAAGGCTAGGATCGACCACCCTAGGCTAGGATTTGGGCAAGTAAGGCTGGGGATTGGAGGATTTTGTGAGCATTTTATGTGGCAGAGCTGCTTCTCCTTGTTGCCTGTGAAAGTCCCTTGCTTTTTACAGCTTCCTGACTTGTCTCATCCCGTACATGACTTCTGCTGGAAAAGTTACCAAACAGATCATGGAAGAACCAAAGACCAGCACTCTGGAGGCTTCACTTGCTGTCCTCTCATGTGCAGGGACGGTGGGTTGTGTTTTAACATTTTCTTGGGCATATCTTCCCTTGCTTTTTCTAGCCAGTGGCTATTTGCCAAAAGCACCTTTTTAACAGCTAAATAATGGAAATGTTGCAGTTGGAGCTGTCTCAAAATCTCAGTGAATTTTAAAACGGGAATCTTAAGACAACTGGGGAATAATAATAATAATATATCTTCTGAGGCCAGAGGAAAATCTCTGGAATCCTGAAGTTATTTCTCCTTCTCCACCCTGCAATCAGTTCCTGAAATATTCTCTTAAACTAAATTGAAACGCCACGTTTGTAACCAACCTTCTTCACACTGTGAATGCCCATGATAGAGTAGGAAACTGTGTAGTAAATCTCAAGTTCATGGTTTGAAAGAGACTCATGTAAACAGCGGGAGCGAGCTTGAAGTTGAAGAGAGTCGCTCCCTGATCAAATCTTCTGCTGTAAGCTCTGAGCAGCCTGGTCTAGTTGAAATGTCCCTGCTCATGGCAAGGGGGTTGGACTAGGTGGCCTTGAAGGTCCCTTCCAACCCAAAGATTCTATGATTCTATGAAGCCTGATGGGTTGGGGCGGGAGGGGACAAGTTGGCCCATTTCTTTTATGTGAACAAATAAATGTGAGCTCCAAGAAGGGGGAATGCTTCAGTGATGCTGGTTTGGGATTGGGGAGATCACAGCTCACTTTGTGGCTCTTCGAGAGACTTCCGAGTGTGAATTTAGGCTAGCATCCAAGATGCAACAATTCAGCTAAAGGTACTATTCATGCGACTAACTTGCATCCAGTGGAGCAGAGTCACCCACAGCTCATGAGAGGAGTCTCTTCTGCTGGATCCCTTCAACTCTTTTAAAAGAAAAGGAAAAAGAAAAAAGACAAAATTAAAATGCAGCAGGGACACTGAATTTCCAGGCTTCCAGTCTCTTGTGACTTTTAAAATTGTTCTTACTGCTTTGCTTCCCCTTAAAATGTTTCAGGCAGCCCTAGAAAGTGGTGGCTGAAAGGGTCCAGCAAGAGAGGCTGGGAGTGATTCACAGTTGCACTTTTTCAATTTGGATATAAAAAAGGTGATTGATTTTTTAGAGCGTACATCTGCCTCTTCCCAGCTCCGTGCAGGAAGCCAGGAGCGGGGGTCCAAGCTAGCTTTCCCCTGGCTCTTGCACCATGACTAACACAGACTCAACTAACCGTATCTGCCGGCAGTTGCATCTGTCCGGCTGGTGTGCTGAAATCACTGCTATTCCTCTTGGTTTCAGTTTAGAGTAACACTGAAGTCCAACAGGAGTATTTGGCTTGCACCAGCTGATGCTCAGGCAGGGTTTGGACACACTTTTTTCTACTGATTACATCAAGAAGTAATTGTCTTCTTGTACCTACGAAGGTTTTTGTTAATTTATTCCTAAATGCGTATTTTGTTTTTGCTATCCCAGCGGAGCTAAAACGAAGGGAGCAGAGAGCAGGAGGGAGGTAAATCTCTTTTGGTTTCATGTGAACATTGCCTCGGGCCCATGTAAAGTAGGGCTGGATTCCCAGGCTTGATTTATTACTCGTTAATATCAGTGCTAGTATCTCTGTTGGGTTTAACTTGCACTGTCCAGGTCTGGCTTTCCTCAGTGATGGACGCAAAGGCTGCAGCGATGCAATGTGTTGCCCTGCAGCAGCTCCCTAGCTGCATTTGAGGTTTTGTCAGCAAAAAAGGGGAGGAAAACATTAGGGTCACTTGTTCTGTGCTGCAGAAGCAGCGTTCCTTGCTTTCTTGCAGTTCTTCAGTCTTGCTCAGTGACCACAGTCCTCTGCAGGGACGCACCAGTCAGTCTCCTCAGAGAAATACAAGAGTGAACAACGACCTCATGCAAGGAGAAGAAGAATGATGCTGGCAGGGTGGTTTGGAGCAGAGCGGGACTGTGAGAAATGAAAGTAGGGGCTAAGGGTCAGGTTTGAATAGCCGTGAAACTTATCCCCCGTTTTTGCCATGCTTCCTCCATATGTTTCCAGTTTGATTCCCTGATGTATCTGGTGCAATTCTCACCTTGCAGCCCCAGCTCTGCCCGTCCCTTCCAATGGCACCAGCAAGTGAAGCAACTGTCAGCATACACTCAGGCATGTTAAAGTGAATAAAACCAGGTACATCCCTTTTTTTTTTTTGGCGGTCGAAAGGAGGAGTGTGGGGGGAAGGCACTTAGCACAGGCTCTGCGCTGTGAGACCTTGGGAACGGGCAGCTTCATACCTGCGGCACATGCTGAAGCCATTTTCCCCAGGCGAGGAGGTAGGTAGCACCTGGTGGACTGGGGCTCGCTCTCTTGGTTTTGTTTTATACTCCTTTTTTTTAAAGCGTGGTGGCTGACAGCGCGTGCGTGAGCACTCGGGTAGGATGCCTGGTTTCTCTGCTGGGGAACTCTCGGGTGCAAACAGCTGGAGAAGCTGTCAGAGGGAGACTTGCTCCAGGGATGAAATTTGACTTGAGGTACACGGAGCAAATGGCATTTAGGCGTCTGCTGGCCTAATTGCTTCACTTCCCTGCCTCCTCTCCACATCCCCCCAACCTGCTGTCGGTCTGGGAGACACATGAAGCATGTTGTTGTGAGGTTTTAAAATACTTGGCAATGAGGGAAGCATTGGGTGAAAAATAAAGCCAGAGATACCTTTTATTGTGGTGTGAGCCAAAGATTGTTGCAGGTTTGGAGTTCTTGGGCAAGGATTTTGCAAGAGAATCTGTTTTGCAACTTTTTTTTTATTGTTTCCTCTGTGGACAACATGCTTAGCTGGCTCATTACAGCATTTACCAAGAATTTGTTCTAGGACAGGATTGATTAATTTGTCTGTCAACATGCCGGTTTCCCACCACAATTCTGTTCCATGGTGTCCCATGGGAAAAAGACATCTACCCAGGGGCAAATGCTTATGGTGACGGGCAGGCTGCAATCTCCTTTTCCTCAAAAGTTACATTTGTTTTAGGGACGAAACGGTGTTTCCAATGTGTTTCCAAGGGCTTTAACCTAGAACTTTTTGGAAGTGGTTGCAGTTTGGGACACTTGCATATGCCAGCAGCAAATGTCATTTTGGTTACCTTTTGTTCTGACTTGAGAGAGGATCCAGGGAGGAGACTGGAGAAAGTATTTGAGAGAAAACATTAGAGGTCATTCATCTTTGATCATCCTTTCAAGAGATGTGGCTGAGAATAAACCAAGGCACAGGAAAAAGCAACAGTCAGCGTCTGGGAGGAAGAGGAGCATTGAGTCGGCTGGCAAGGCTTTGATGAGATTGACACAAGGAGTCATGAGAAGGACAACATTTCTCTTTTCATGGGTCAGAGACGAAGCCAAATGCAGGACACAGGAAGTCTGTGGGCTTGCCTTCAGCCTCCTGCACCTCTGAAAGGACAAGCTTGTGAATTAGAGCGGTGGCAAAGGGAGGGCCATGTGTGTCATGACTTGACTCTGCATAGTCCAGCCAAGCAGGCTCCTCAGGAGAACGATATACTGCAGTCAAAGCTGTACGAGGAGGTAGGAAATCAAGTCTCTGCTTCGCTCCTGCCTTCTTGTGTGACTGCAGTCAAGGCAGGGATTTTCCAAACCTCTCCTTGCCAAGTTTCTGCAGCTGGGTCCTTCCAAAAATCCCACTCCTAATGTGTCTGCTCTCGCTCTCTATCTACAAACGGAAATACCTTGTCTCTTGTCTTGAATTGAAGCTGAAGAGGCTTCAAAGTAGTCTTTCTCTGCGTCTGGACAGCTCCCAACAACGTGGGTCCTCATCAGAGCTGAGGCTTCCCTGTGATTTTCTTACTGTTATTTGCAACCCAGAGTCTCCTGGTTTTCTTCAGCTGTGCTGAGGAGGGGAGGGTGCAGCCCAGCATGCTTGTGACGCGTGGTTGCATTTGGATCTGATACCATGGATGAGTGGGTCTTTGGAGATACTGCCCGTTGTAGGCTGTTGTGCTAGAGTGCCCTAGACATACTGTGGCTGTGTACAGATGTTGCATGCGAGTCTGGATATGTTTTCAAGCCTGACAGATGCCTGGTAGCAGCTGTCCCTGTGATGAGACCAGTGAAACATTGGAAATCTGGAATGAAAGGCTAAAAGTCGCTAATTCTACCCAGTCTAAACTTTATGGAGGGGAAAGAGGACATTTCAGAATTTCCTCGCACCGATGGGTAGCCCTGCAGTGACCAAACTTGCTGTCCTTCTGTAAATTTGCTCCTTAAAACAGGTCATCAGCATGATACCAGTGAAGTGTAATTAACACAACTGCTGCTGATACCTTGGTTTGTTACTTGTTGGGTTTTTGCTGGCCATCATTGTTTCTTTGCCACCTTTCCCCCTCCATTTTTCTTGCATTTTCCCAAATGTCTTAGACTATGAACGTGCTGGGGCTGGGACCAACTGATGTATTTGTACACCATCTGCCACCATGGACTAAGCTTATAGGTATCACCAACTACAGGTGACAGATAATGCTTATCTGTTGACCAGAGCATTGGGGGAGGAGGCAAGTGCAAGGGGCACATTAAATGTTTGTTGTTCTGTTGAGTTCCTCGTCCATATCCTAGAAGCTGACCAACATAGTGGCCTTCTATGA
>NW_010522467.1:0-43222 GCF_000687285.1 Phaethon lepturus
CCTGGCCACAGGCTCCTGTGCTGGAAGGTTGTTCCCCATTTTCTAGCTGTGTAAATCGCCGCCCCTTGCTCGTTGCCGCAGAGAGCCGCACGGCCCGTGGTGCCACCGCGTCGGAGTTCTTGCTGCTATATGTGCGCAGCTCCCACGGAGACTTCAGCAACACAGCTCTCCTTCCCGGGCAGCGGGGCACGCTTCTCCTCTAGAGATCTGCACACATCCCCTGCAACTCCCTGCTCCCTCATCCTTCTCCCCTGGCACCTCTCCACGCCCTACCCCAGCCCTTAGCCGCACGGCCCGTGGTGCCACCGCGTCGGAGTTCTTGCTGCTATATGTGCGCAGCTCCCACGGAGACTTCAGCAACACAGCTCTCCTTCCCGGGCAGCGGGGCACGCTTCTCCTCTAGAGATCTGCACACATCCCCTGCAACTCCCTGCTCCCTCATCCTTCTCCCCTGGCACCTCTCCACGCCCTACCCCAGCCCTTCCCGCTTGTTTCTTTTCGTGCCACCGCCACATGGCACGGCATCTCATGACCCACCCCAAGGACGCTGCGTGCTTCCTGACCCTTACTCTTCACAGTGATTCTCAAGGTGTTCCCTCCTTTTCCAGAGCAGGAGCCATCCTGCTTCCCACCTGCCCAAACGCAAGGTGCTCGCTGATCACCTCACCACAGCTGCTATCCACCTGCTATCCCTCTGCTTTCCAAGCACAAGTGCTTCCTTTCAAGCACTCAGAGGACGGGAGCTAATAGCGCTTGGATGGGGCAAGAACAGGCGCCGGTGCTGTGCCCGGAGGGACGTGCCAAGCCCAGGCTGGGAAGGACCCTGCGGGGACAGGCACGCACAGAGCCCGCAGCCGGCGGGGAGCGGTGGAAGGGGAGAGGGCCGGTGAAAGCCCAAGTGCCGCGGGGTACCCCCACCGCCCGGGGCCGGGCGTCCTCCGGAGCAGACGAGACGAGGCGAGGTCGCCGCTACCCTCCTAGAGTGGTGTATTGCCACTTCCGGCTCCGGTGCCGCCATTTTGCCGTGAGACAGCAGTGAGCTGGGCAGACGGGATGTTGCCTACAGCTGGTTATGCGGACTCCAGGCCTGAGAAGGGCTACGAGCTCGGCGCGCCCGTGCAGTACCGCTTCTCTCCCTACACCTTTAATGGAGGGTGAGGAGTCGCAGGCAGGGTGTGGGGCGGGCTGAGGCACCTTCTTCCTGGCGGAGGGGGCCCTGAGGAGAGGGGCGGTGGGGCTGGGTCTTTCTCATCTTAGTCTTGCCTTCCCCCGGCACCCTGTCAGGCTTTGTGTCTCCCCTTGCGGGCGCCTCGATGGAAAAAGGGGGGCAGCATGGAGGAGAGCCGGGCCCGGCCTTGTCCTGGGCTGAGCGTCCCGCCGGTCCGTGCAGCTTTTCGGGGTGTTCTTGCATGTCTCTGTGGCTTTTGGCACACTTGGGGTCCCTGAGCTTTTACGGGTCAAAATAAGCACCTTCCGTGCCCCGCAGGGTTGTTTCTTTATAGAGGCTCAGGAAACCCATTTAATGGTTATATTACCAGCTTTTAAACCTGTAAGTGGATTAGAAGCTACCTTTTCATAACTGTTAAAGCTAGGTGATCTTTTACAGACACTTGCTCTGAATTGATGACAGGATTTGGCCAGGATAGTGTTATTCAGACTTTTTTTATAATGCCTAACTGCTTTCTAAAGGACATTTGTTTGTTACTTAATGGTAGCACACACGTGTCAATCACAAAACTAGTTATTTGGAAGTAAATAACATAGGATAATGTCAGATTAAAAAAAATATAACTTAAGTATAATGATACAGATGCTTAGTACTTGGTTGGAGTGTTTTTACTTGGAGATCTAAGCTATTTAAGAAGCGTGAATCTTTGATTAGCATGCATATAAAATGGCTAGTCCATTGATTCTGGTTCTTGCATTGTGTAGAAACTCTGTTTTACCAAGTTTCCATACAGTTTTTAGTCAAGAGAATCATGTACATGTATTTTCTTCAGTATGTCTAGTATCTTCTTCCTCCAATCTTGTGTCACATGTAGGGATGTGCATAGTGGGAAACAGCAAGGAGTGTAAGATGCTTGATAAAACATGAGTCTGGATATAGAACTACTATCTAGCCTGTTCCTCTGTTGCCTAAGAAAATATTTGTGCTAAAAGTCATGATTATATGAATACTCTTCTTTAAGGACTGTGTTGGCGATTGCTGGAGAAGACTTTTCTATCGTTGCCTCTGACACGCGACTGAGTGAAGGTTATGCAATTCACTGCCGGGACAGTCCAAAATGCTACAAACTGTAAGTCCAGATCTTGTAAGAGTTGAAACAGATGAAAGATCTTTTGTATTCCTGAGCATGTCACCTGCCTGGAATGTTCCGTCACTTTCTTTAAGCAGAATTCTCCGAAAAAGAGGATAGTAACAAAATTGATTTTGGAGTCATGGTGACACTTGCTGTAATGCAAAATGTGATGCGATGTTGTAAATAGATCTAGATTTCTTGTTGCATGCTCTTGAAGTTAGCCCATAACAGAATGTTTTTAGCATGATACAAGGCTTAATGTAAGCTAGGTGATTTTTTGGCTGGATAATCAAAAAGAACTGTTGTCTTTTAACAAAAACTTAATCCTGTGCTAACTTATTCTGCTTTGTCGGGACACCTGGTGCTGGTATGCAAGTGTGCCCACTGCTGCCAGTTGTACTGTGTCTCTCTAGTCAACCATCTGTTGACTTCGATGAAGTGTTTTAGGAGAGGTAAACTTGTCAGTAGTTTCATCACTGAACTTTTTGTGCTCATTTTACGCTTATCTGGACTCACCTAGATAGCATCTCCTTGGTTTAAAAATACATATTGTTTACATTCTTCCGACTGTAGCAGCTACTTACCTAGTAGGATGCCATCAGCTATGTAAACAATTTTTTTTTTTTTAATTGATGACACAAGATCATATGAACTTATGTTTCTCCTGGCTAACTCCTTACTATATCATTGACTCTCTGATACTGTCCAAATGGAAGTTACTGTGGTACAATCTGCATACTGTGTGATGGCTCTGTGTAATTCTAGTGACAGGCTGAGAGAAGACTGCATTTAAATTGTTTTCTGAATGACTACTTTCTGTTAGTCTGTAAGTATGTGTGAATGTTTGTAGACTCTCAGCAATTTACTAGAATTTGAATTTCAAATGTGCATTCCTGTAGCTAGTGTTCATGAAGTGTTTTGAAACTGAGCAAAGAACTAGCCTTCTACAGTGCATCTGCAGCCAGGTAACTTCTGCTGTGCTGACACAGAAAACTACTGACAGCATAAACATTACATAACCACCTTACAATCTTAAGGCAGTCCTCTGCCCAGATGGAGTAAAACTGGGCTAAGTGATACGACATAACAGGCTCCCCATCTCAAAACAGGTCCTCTAGCAAAACTGAATGGTAATAGCTAGAGTTAGGGGTGCTTGAAGAAATTAAGAATTTTCTTTTTGTCAGTCTTGCTGTGGAAGTGAGTCCTGTCCAAGATGTAGGTTGCAGTTACTTTTTATACACAAAATATCTCTTACTACATTTTAGGCAATTGTTTTTGATAGCATTAGAGAAACTGAAAGTACATTTGGTGTTTTCATAATAATCTACTGTGTAAGAAAGTGGTATAGTTTATACTAAATCTAAAACCACACCAAAATTTTATGTTTTACAGAACAGAACAAACGGTCATTGGATGCAGTGGTTTCCATGGTGACTGCCTTACCCTTACTAAAATTATTGAAGCAAGATTAAAGGTAGCTAACTATCTTACTGTATTTAGAAACATACATTCTTAGTATCATCTTAGAGACCAATAATATATGTTTTAAATACAATTTTTGCTGTTCTTCTTCAAGTGTTTGTATCATAACTGTATTGCTAGTGAAAGATCAGGCAGGGGAAATTGATGCCATGTTCTCACTAAGCGTAGTGTCACAAATTTAAAGACTGGAAGAGCTGGAGATGATAATATTAAAGAGGAGACATCTATTCTATGCAAAACTTTGCAGAAATGTTAATTTTTGGCTTGTAAGAAGGCCTTTTACACCAGTGTGTTTTCAGTAATCATGATAGTTAATCTTGCTTAGCATCGGATTATTCTGTAGTGAGGTTACAGAAAATGTAATTGTGATTGAATGTAAAATTTAGTGTTTGACTTTCTTCTTGGATGTGCCGTACCACTTGCAGATGTACAAGCATTCCAATAACAAGACCATGACTACGGGGGCTATTGCAGCAATGCTGTCTACAATTCTGTATTCTCGACGTTTCTTTCCTTACTATGTTTACAACATAATTGGTGGACTTGATGAAGAAGGTAAGACTTTAAACAACAAAGAGATAAATAGAGGTTAAATTTCTGTGGGTGAATAGCTATCCTTTTACATCTCAGGTATACTGATGAAATGGCAAAGCTTGTGTTCCTATTCCTAACACCTACCTTTAGGCATTATGGGACGTACACAGATCAAATGCGTATTACGCATCTGACTTGTTTCATAGTTTCTGCTACTAACTTGATCTTCCATTTCTGAAGGTTTGCAAGTCTGAAAAATATGTTACAATTATTTGATTACAAGTGAAATCTGCTACCATTACTTATCGCTCATACTTTAGGCTGGAACACTTTATAACAACTTTGCTGGATTTCTTAATTGTGTCTTTAAAAGAGACATTAGCAGAAAAATTGTACATATTTTACTTGGGCCTGTGAGTGTGGTCCAGGTTATTAACTATGAAGATTTACTCCAGAGACAGGTTTCTACAAAGAGATTTTTAAATGTTAACTAACTTCTAATGAAAATCATGACTTCTACATGGAAACTGTAGTTTAACGTACAGCCCTTCCAGGATGTACTGGGCTCTTGTCCAATGATTTGGTTGGGTTGCTAAAATACTGTGTTCTCTGGCTTTGAGCAGGAGCTCAGAGGTGGTCTTGTTTGGATAATTTCAACCATTCCCTGCAGTTTGTTATTACCAAGAAGTTATGCTGCTTTCCCAGTCTTGCTAAGACATGTCTACAATATGTCTGGAAAGGGATTAGTCTGCCCTGCGTGATGGTAAATCTCAGATTATGAGGGTGCTGTAGCTATCGATAAGAATCAGAGTACAGGTTTGCATGTATGGGCTTAACTTGGGTCCAGCAAGTGTGATTTGTTTTGGTTTAGTGTTACTTTCTGGATCTCTGATGGCTTTATCAGGGCTGCTCAGCTACCTGTGCTGTACTGCCAAGTGTGCTGGCCAGTTGATTAACTCGGGGGCGGCCTGTCTGAACAGAAAGGATGAGCGTGGCCAGGTGCTGCCTTTGAGCAGCACGCCCTCATCAAATCCTCATGCCTCAAAGCTACAGTGAGGCTGCTTCTCTGATGTTGGCGCAAGCTAATAAGCTCTGCACAACCTGGCCTGACTCCAGAGGGAAGTGCATAAGAGGCCAGAGCATCATCCCTGATTCCAGTAAGGCAGTGCAGGCGCATCCAAGCACGCTCTCTGGAGGTAGTTCAAGAGTCAAAATACATCATTCAAGAATGATGGCTAAACTGCCTGTATCTGCTAGCTTTAGAACCAGCAGAGCTCTTTGTGCAGCACTGCGCTCTAGCACATTCTTCTGCTTTGATTATTCTGCATCAGCACTTTTTCTGTGGTAAGTACTGCAGAAAACACCTGCTAGAGCATGCTTATAGCTTAAATGTTGATGATAACCTTGCATATAGTGCCAGGCCACAACCCTAGTGAGCCTACTGTACAAAGCATCATCTGAACGTTCTGCGTTATTATTAGGTAAAGGTTTGCTGGGATTTGTGGTGCTCCCAAGACTGGTTACGGAGAGCACTAATTTCTCATGTAAATCCTTAGCAGTAGCGAGAATTTTTCTGGACTGTGATTACATACTACTTCTTCTTCTTTTTTTTTTTTCTTTAGGGAAGGGAGCAGTATATAGCTTTGATCCAGTAGGCTCGTACCAGAGAGATTCTTTCAAAGCAGGTGGATCAGCAAGTGCCATGCTGCAGCCCTTGCTTGATAATCAGGTAAAATAGTTCTCTCTGTTTTGTTGGGTTTTGGTTTGTGTTTGTTTTTTTTCTTTTTATGATCTCAGTAAACACCTGTGACATTCAAATTAATGTAGCTTTACTTTTGGGGAATATTACTTAAAATGTATTACAGATAGGACTGCTAATCCACACACTTACGAACTGTGGGGCTCTATCTTCTCAGGAGAAATCAGAGTGTGTTGCTTTAGAATCTGTTCATGTTTTTAATATGCTACAAATTCTGGACTGCCTGTTTAAAATACAGTTAAATGTTTTAATTGGGAAATTGTATTTCCCATAGAAGCTGGTTTTCCCCTGGCTGATAACGTAAATATGCCTGTTACTTAGCATGAAATAATACTAAATTAATAAGATAGAATTAGTAGGTGTATATAATACATTTTATCATTTAAGATGCAGTTGTATAAAATTCTTAAGTTTTGTACAAGTCATTCACTGTTCTCTAAGAATGTTCTTACATAAAACTGCTGGGAACTTACTCAATTAAATCTGTCTAAAAATCTTGAAGAATATTTTAATATTTAATTGAAACTGTTAGTTGTTGAATGACAGAAATACCAAAGCATGTTTTAGTCATTCTTGGATATTGGTGTTGGTACTATTTAGTCAATTGAGCCTGTGACGTCAACACAACTTTTGTGCGTAAAAAAGCAGAAAGCACTCTTAGTTCTTACTATCAGCTGAGAAAGGAATAGAATTTTTTTTTTAAAACCCTCCAGTTCTCAACTTTGACTTAAAATATCTTCTGCAGAAACAAAGTTGTCATAAGTTGCTTTTTATCGCTTATAAGTTTGAGGCAAAGTAAGTGACTCTTCTCCCTCCTTTTCCAGTTCTGATGCTTAAGTGGACGCTTAAGTTTATTAGCTAAGATACTCTATTTAATAGGAGCAGTTATGCTTTGATACGGATTGTTATTTTTCACTTCTAGGTACATTTGGGAACATTCTTTTTTAAGAAATGTTCTGAACTACAGAATGACTAGAGAAAAGGCTTGTGTGCAGTTCTGGTACTGCTAACCCAATGAGAAGTTTCTGAAAAATTAGATCAGTTCCGATCTGAATGTTCATTGCGATCTTGTATATGCTGAATGGGTGGGAGGAGCGATGCCTGCTTTAACTGGACCTGCTTCTAGTTGCTTTTGTAAGAGGATCAGCATTTACAAAGTTCTGATCATGCAGCTATACAGTGTGTGGAGGAATACTTTTGTCAGGTCTGGGTTTCTAAGACCAATCATTTCTTGTTTTTAAGTTGTCTAAATCTACTCATTCTAGTGCTAGATGGAACCTACTTCCTTTTAAAATGCATTTTCATCTTTCCTTAGATTGGCTTCAAGAACATGCAAAATGTGGAACATGTACCTCTGACCCTGGAAAAGGCTTTACAGCTGGTTAAAGATGTCTTTATTTCTGCTGCTGAGAGAGACGTGTACACTGGGGATGCACTTAAGATTTGCATTGTCACAAAAGATGGAATTAAAGAGGAAACTGTCCAGTTACGAAAAGACTAATTCAGTTCACTAATAAGCATGTAATCTATCATGTACAATTTACCTGTATTAAGAAGATGTTTGTCTTATTAAATTTTTTTCAGGAGGTTCGACTACTGTAATGCTGAATATTTTCTGTCTTTCTTGGAAGTGATAGCATTTCTTAGAAAACTCTCTTTACCAGAGCAGTTCATGGTAAGGATGAAGCTAAGTGTGAAGAGTCAGTTTGGTTCATCTTATCTTAATCTGTTGATCAATCCAGTTCCAGTGTTAATCCCCTTCTTGCAAATCTCTTATGCTACAACATGGCGGAATGTAAACTTATTAAATTAGGTTCACAGACTCTTCTGATAATACTTTCAGTTTAGCCTTGGTTTAGTGAGAAAAGCATTTGTTATGTTTGTGCTGCCTTCTCTGCACTTCATATCTTGCTTTTCCCATCTTCTCTATCTTTCTGACATGCCGTCTTGGCATTTGACCTCTCTGTATTTATTTACAGAGACTATATAAATAGGAGTCATCTGAAACCAATTTCTCTGTGTAAGAGGGAAGAATGTTAAATGGCATCTTGCAGAGTTTAGTCCTGGGCTCTACATCTGGGCTTACCTCTACAAGTTTCTATTCAGTTAATGTCCAAAATCTGAAGCATCATATTTTTCTGGCTACTGATGGAAAGTAACTTCGCATGGAGATTCCTGAATGCTTGTTAATGTCTGGAGGGTTTGTCAGCCCCACTACTACTTTTGATTCTTGGGAAATTCCATCAAGTGTAGACTGTTTGTCTGATGTGCTGTATTGCACTCCGGGAAATTGGCTTGAGTAGTAGGACCTTAGGACCTTCAGAAAGCAGAGCTGCATCATCAAGAGCAAAATAATCTTGCCTTGGAGTCCTTTCACAGTTTGTAGTTATTTAGAAAAGGACATCCAGAATCATAGAATCATTTAAGTTGGAAAAGACCTTTAGGATTGAGTATAACCATTAACCTCACACTGCCAAGTCCACCCCTAAACCATGTCCCTGAGGACCACATCTATATGTCTTCTAAATACCTCCAGGGATGGTGACTTAACCACCTCCCTGGGCAGCCCGTTCCAATGCTTGACAACCCTTTTGATGAAGGGAGTTTTTCCCAATGTGCAATCTAAACCTCCCCTGGTGCAACTTGAGGCCGTTTCCTGTCATCCTATCACTTGTTACCTGGGGAAAGAGACCAACACCCACCTTGCTACAGCCTCCTTTCAGGTAGTTGTAGAGAGCAATAAGGTCTCCCCTCAACCTCCTTTTCCCTGAACTAAACCCCAGTTCCCTCAGCCGCTCCTCATACTTGTACTCTAGCCCCTTCCTCAGCTTCGTTGCCCTTCTTTGGACAGCCTCCAGCACCTCAATGATATAAAAGATCTGTCTTGTTGCTTAAGGTAACATACTTGGGTTTTGTAAGAACAATTTTGCTGATGTGTTTGACCCTACAGTAACCTTGTCCCCTGTGGGGGTGGTGACTGACTGCCCTCAGTGCAGCATTTCAGGGGCTGTGCATTTTTCCTAGCTCTGGCTAGTCTTCACCAGCAATGGTAGTCTTAGGCTTTCTAGACAGTTTAAATAGTGGGTACCTTCTTGAACCTCAACGAGTCAAACTGCCAGTGCATTTAAGCTTACTCTAGCTTTGTTTAGGAAATGAATGAGCGGGAACTCAAACAGCAGGCGTTTCCCAAAGTGTTCATGGAAACAGTGGACCGCTGGGTGCCACTGTTGGGCAGCGTAAGGAGGGAACACCGCATCCCTGGGTAGTTAGGTGCTAAGGAGGGAGCACCGCAACCCAGGCTGAGTAACAGTGGGGCTGAAGTCACTTGGTCACCCAAGACGGAACTTTGAGGCACGTTAGGTAACTTAACGGGATGTTTAACATTATTTGCAAAATAATCTTAAATGGGCAAGGTTAGCTGTATGTATGACTAGCTGTTCTGTGCTGAGCAAACAATGTGCAAAATAATTCCAAGAACAGAAAGCTTATGTTTGTTTAAAGCACAAATCAGCAACACCGAATTAAATACATGCTCTATTACGTCTATAAAATTCAGTTAAAGAATTTTAAGCTTGGCTATCTTTGATATCAAATTTATGTTGAATTACTCAAGTGTTTCACAATAGATTGTTACAGCTTTACGCAAAGTTGTTGAACTCTAGTGAAACTGAATAGTATTGAAGTTGCAGTGAAAAGCAGCTGAGGATAAGAAGTCAACATGCCTTTGGGATAGGCCTGTTTGCAATGTGCAAGATCTAAACAGCGAAGGGAAGGGGAACTGTTTAATTTGTACCCCAATGAATTTAATGTTCTTACAGAATGCCAAATGTGTAGGAGAGTTGGACTGATTCAATTGGTTTTTAAATTTTCATGTTAAGTTTGGGTGCTTTTGTAGTTAAGGGTAAAGCTTACATCTAAAATAAATGCATGTCCAACAGATACTAGGAATTGCTTGGTTTAGTTTAAGGTATCTAGACCTGCCTCTGTAAGTTCTTTCAGGATAAATACGAGGTGATTAGAGTGTTCAGGTCTCACTTGCAATCTCAGAAGAGATGCAATAGCAGGGACTGGGGATGCAAGTTTTCCTGCCACAGTGGGTCAGTGCTATCCTGTTGGATGTAGCACCAACTCCTGCAGATGAGATAGATAGCCATTTTGTATCCTTTTAAGTTTTCCATTTCCCTGCAGGGTCCATCTGGCTGAAGAACCAGCAGGGGACAGAAGCTTTTTCATAGGCCCACTGGACTGAAAAATGCCAAATTTCTTTTACAGAAGAAAGTAGCACTACATTCATTCCCTGTGTGGATGGGTTTGGAAGCAGTGATGTGGGAAGGTTTGTTCCCAATTTGTTTCTAACTTCCTGGTTATGCACTGCCCTGATGCCATCAGTGCTCGTGCTCAGAGGCAGGAGCTGCAGGAGTGACAGAAATAGGTGAGTAGAAAAATGTTCACAAGCTGCTCAGCTACAAGTTACTTGCTTGCTCATTAGTATTAAAACACATTCAAAAATTACAGATGTCAGGTGTGTCTTACAGATAAAAGGTAACATGAGGGGGTTTTTTAATTCACCAAGCTACTTAGTTTTGTTTGCAAACAAAGACCATTGTCACCTCGAGCTGGAAGGTAGGAATGCCCTGACTGTCTGCAGCTCTCCTTAGTTCTGTGCTTGTATTTCCTACCTATAAATCAGGTCAGTCGTCATCTTGCACCATGTCTACAATGTAAATTAATAGTTTATGAAGTACTTGGAGCACTATCTGGTTACAGAACTGTCTTGGCAGGTAGGCTATAGAGAGAGGTACAGCTAGGCAAAACAAATACAACAATACCACTTAACAGTTGCTAGAAGCAGAGGTCTGGGTCTGGCAGACCTACTTGGACCTACTTGGCCAGGGATTAGATATCTTTAATACAATTTTATGTAAGAGAAAGGAGGGAGAGGGAAAATGTTTATCTTTCAGCACTTTTTCTTAATATTAAACAAGTTACATGCGTATTTCAAAAGAGAGCTGAACTGCAGGATTTGACTCGTCTTGGAGCGAGCACTTCTAACCACCTTGTTCAAGCACTCGCAAGTGACCGGGTGTGTAACAAGGGCAGCGCACAGCGGCAGCAAGAGCTAGCTCCACTTCGTCTGCAGCGATACTAAGGGCCACCTTAAGATGGCAATAGTTAGTTGCTATCACAGGCTTCAACACAATTACACACGGGGTGGGTAAAAACAGTCATGCATACTTTAGCAGTTTCCCACTATAATGTGCTTTGCAGTACTGTTTATTGAGGAGGTGCGAGGCTTTATTTTGATCTCAGCCAAATGGCAGCATATTGTTGCTTATATAAGGGACTGTACAAGGTCAGAATGGGCCTTAAAAACTGGGTTTGTAATAAAATAGACCTTGCTTTACTTTTGGACATGTTTTCAGCAATATTGTTTATGCATGAAATCCATTTTGTGTACAGAGGAGGGGGCTTGTTACTATGGAAAGTGAAAGTGCTTGACAGGACATGTATATATATTGCATATATGCTTCTAAAAGTTTAGTTCACTATATCAGTCAAGGATAAGTTTAATTTTCCTTTAACTAAAACCAAGGCTTTCTTAAGGCTGGATCATGAAATGTTTTTCTATAAACCAAATACTGCGCTTTCTCATTCTAGTGTGACATTTTTCCTTTTACAGTGAGATAAGCCTGTAGCACTACATATGCCTCAGTGTGATGGGAGTCACAAGTAGGCTGCTTCTATTTTATTGCCATTTCCTAGAGACAACCATTTCAATGGAAATTATAAAACAATAGTTGAAGTATAGCATTTTGAAGTGGTTCTACTACAACTTAATGCCTTTACATTATTTATTTACTTAGGGGACAAAGTTGTAATTTCCCACACTTGAAAAACTCTTTTTTTGATACCGCATAATCATCTATGCTGAAAAGCAAGAGAAAGCTACCTTGGTGAGTGATGTCAATTTAGTGATTCAGGATTTCACTAACCAACCTAAGCTTGGGGAGAAGTGGCAAGTGGGGAATGATGAAAGCAGCAAAATAAAGTAGTCTTGTTTCTCCCCAGTCTAGTAGAAGGTAGTTTTAAGAGCATAGAGTAGTTGCTGCCTTGTTCAGGGCTCCTGATCCAGAGTCAGGAACCAACTTTTGAGCAGAAGGGATTTGGAAATGACAGCTTTCAGATTCCTCTTTCTCTTTCTTTCCGCCTTTGCTTTTGTTTAGTGTGAATGTCCTTTGCTTTTAGGCCATTTGGGGCAGTCGTAAACCAGCCAATATGGCACATTGGGCCTGAAGTTAACTAAGATTTGTCTCCAGATCTGCCTTCTCAAGGCAAATTCCTTTTGAGAAGGGGTTTTGTCTCTGTGAGTGCAACAGAGTGAGACCAGTCTTATATTCTTTCAACTTTAATATGTAGTTAGTTTAATTGCATGGACCATTTTATGTGCACTTCCTTTTCTAAGCAATTTCAACAAAGTATTCATAATTACAAAAACATGGTTTAGCAGAATAACAAACAAAAAATCCTCAGTATCTTTCCTGTTAGGCTGTTTTTGGCCCTTTTCCTAACAGTTGCTGGCAAAGTTCAACTTCAGTGTTCATTTCACAGGTTCAAGTCGGGGTAGGAGTGGACTTCACTGTAGCCTGCAGTAGTTAATATTCTTTGGCATAAGACACACATGGAAGGGGTACTGGCAAGAGAGTAGTCACAATACCAAAAATTCAACCAGGCCTTTGCACTTTAGATCAAAGAACCATAAAAGGAAAGTTAAAAAACAGGATTCCCATTTTACTGAGGAAGAGAAAGATGTGGAAGATTGCAAGTTGTACTGCAGCGTTATAGATACTTCACGGTTGGGGTAGAGTGCTTTTGGCTTACCTGAGACCTGAATTCCCTGCAATTTAGATATTTCCATTGCTTGGCTTTCTCCAGCCACACAAGTTTGGTGATCAACTTGGTGGTTCTACAAGAAGTCACTGATCTGCTGATTTACCTAGGTGCCCACCCAGGTACAGGTACGTGAGATCTGCAGTCCAAGGCCCACTAAGGTGACGTAGCTGAACGGGATTACAACCCCGCTGGACCAATGCTCTGTTTAACGAGGCTTTGTGAAAACTGGCTGTAATCAGCTTGGCAGTCAGGTCTGGTGGATGATCAAGCTGTTTATCAGTCTCTCAATGCTATGCTTTCTTACTGGAGACCTTGGGTGGCTCAGCTGAGTGCCTCTTCATCTCCACAACCAACCTGGGCTGCTGATGGAGCCATACCCAGCTGGGGGTACCTGGGAGAGATGCTGTAGGGTGCCTCAGGAGTCTATCCCCTACCAAGAGCCCATCCTCAAACTTCCCAGTAGAAAACATATTTCTGTTTGCAGTTTGCTTATGCAGCCTTTGCAAAGAACGTCATGCACTGAGGTAGCAGAAAGTTAAGAGGCCTGATTGGGGGGTGGAGGGGAAGAAGAGGGGGAGGCTTTTTCTCAGGTTTTACATAAGCAACTGTTTTGGACAAAGCTGCATTCCAGTGTCAATGCCTTATGCTTGATCTGAACTTTTCTTGACATGTACCCTTGAATGCAGAACAGTTAACACAATCTCCGTTAAGTCCCGTGGCAAACAAACATTTTGGTGCGGCTGGTATTTGTTTGCTAGTTGCAGACAAGTCGATCTCATTAGAACTGCATTTACAACTTTTGCCAAGCGTTTTGAAACTGGTTGACACGCGCAACAGCTGCCTGAGCTGGAATGGCATTCCATTCCCCGCCTCCATCTTATTAGCACAGGGGTTGGCTTGATTAATGACAATTAGATGGGATTTTTAAAAATGAAAGATAATTTGTCTTTGGAAGAGCCGTGCAGCGTGTTTTCATTCTCTTATTTAAAATAAGCCACAAAGTCTGGGGTTTTATGGCTTTTCATAAAAGCCGAGAAGTGTTCACCCTGAGCTAACCCACAAAATTTGAAGTAAAAACATTTTAAAGGGTGATGCAAAGTGTTTTCAGCTGGTACTTAGTGGGGCTTTTACATTAAAATGCTCTTTAAAAGACACAACCAAACAGGAAGATTTCAATGGTGACAGTTAGATTTTTCTCATACAACTCCAGCATGGGGATCACTGTGTGAGGTAGGGGAAGGAAAACTTTGCTGTCCACACCCTATTGCATGTTAAGTGATGCTGAACAGAAGTCACACAAGCTCACGTAAAGACAGTGTGATACATGGCTCAGCTTGGGCTACACATTTGTTAGACTACTGCATAACAAAGTTTATCAATGCTCCTTTACTCTCCGGAGATGTCACCTAGGCAGCCAGTGTCTCCTGGCCAGCCGTCCTGTTTCAGCCAGAGCATGTGCTTGGTCACAGCCGAAAGCATTTCCGCAGGAATGTGAGGACCTGGTTTCCCCCTTGTTTCTCTGGGCCCTCAGCGCAGAGCTGTTGAACTTACAGCCTTGAATAGTGTGCTGGTTTTGGCTGGAATAGAGTTAATTTTCTTCATAGTAGCTAGTATGGGGCTGTGTTTTGGATTTGTGCTGAAAACGGCATTGATAATTCAAGGATGTTTTAGGTATTGCTGAGCAGTGCTTACACACAGTCAAGGGCTTTTCTGCTTCTCACACCACCCCACCAGGGAGCAGGCTGGGTGTGCTCAAGAAGTTGGGAGAGGACACAGTCAGCACAGCTGACCCCAGCTGACCAAAGGGATATTCCATACCATATGGTGTCATGCCCAGTGTATAAAGCTGGGGGAAGAAGAAGGAAGCAGTGGGGGCACATTCAGAGTGATGGCGTCTGTCTTCCCAAGTAACCATTAAGGGTGATGGAGCCCTGCTTTCCTGGAAGTGGCTGATCATCTGGCTGCCTATGGGGAGTGGTGAATGAATTCCTTGCTTTGCTTGTGTGCACGGCTTTTGCTTTACTTATTAAACTGCCTTTTCCTCCATCCAGGAGTTTTTTCACTTTTCCAGTTCTCTCCCCCATCCTACCATGAGGGAGTGAGCGAGCAGCTGTGCGGGACTTAGCTGCCAGCTGGGGTTAAACCACAACAAATAGACAGGCTCTTGCTTCAACACAGGCTATTACATCTAAACCATCAAATGTATTTTGTTTGGCTCTACAGCCTTTAACAGAGGTGAAGGGCACTGTAGCTCCTGACTTTAAGTCACTGTCAAAGGGGCACTCTCCACAAAACTCGGTGAAGCACCAAACAGCCAAGATGCTCTTCTCTGAGCAGCTGGGGAGTCACAGTGGCCAAAGCAGAATCTATATGCAGGTGTTCACATGCCAAATTTAACCCATGAAAGTCCTGCACAAACATTTAAGAGAGGTTTCTGGCAGTTTCGTTTAAACCCCATGTTTAGTTTAAGCCTGGTATTAGGCAGAAAAGCTCCCTCATTTTTCACTCTCTGCACAAACCTCCAATTCATGCTCCCAGATAAATTTGATTATGGTGCTAGAAATCATCATTGCAGTTAAAATAAAAAAGGAACAGTGAATCAGACTCCTGAAATAAGTGAGGTCCTTCTGCCTAGTTGTCTCAGATTAAAACAAAGTAAAAAATAGACTTCTCATAAGAGAATGCACTTGCAGTGATTTAACTAATATTTTGACCTGCACAGGTAGAGTTTTTTCATAAACTCTTTCCATTGAAAGACAAAATGCATTTTGGAGCTACTTCAAGAATTTAGTTTCTATTAGAGACTACACAAATCTGCCCTTTTCTTGCACCTTTCCTCCTCACACTCTTGCTAACAAAAAGAACATTGAGGCCAACCCATCCAACAGTGACTAGTGGTGGTCCTTGAGTGTCCAGTTTGAGATCCCACAAATAGTCCTGACTCTGAACTGGAGACTAAAAGCCACCTATTTATTTATTTTAACTGAATTGCTCCAGTTAGTTTCATTACAGAGCACATAAAGTCAGAGGTGATTGATACATTCAAACTTCATCGCAGAAACTGTGGAATGAGTTGACAAGGGACACAGGTTCTGTATCCACATCCCAACACACGTGCAGGCACTTGGTCAGCCAGTGCAGCTCTAGCTACAGTGTTGGGCTACATGATTGCCGCCTTGTAAGCACTGATTGTAAGTTTTAATGAGACAACCCAATTAGATGGCTTGACAGACCACCACAACAGTGACGCAATTGCGCTCAAACCCCATTACAGAAGCAGCAGAATTTCAAAGAACTGCTTAAAAAGAAAAGTCACAGAATAGCTCGCACACAGCCCTGCAAACAACAACATCACCCACAGGCTGTGTAGAGCAAGGGGAAGGGCTGTGAGAGTAAAGGCAGAAACAAGACAAGCCAAAGGAATTAAATCCAAATACTGATTTTCCCTTTCTAGCACTCAGCGGGGGTGCAACTTGGGTTTCAGGTACCACCTATGGAATAGAACTGCTTTATGTAACCCCCACTGTATTGGTCTGTCAGTGCCTACAGAGAGTTATAACATGGCCTTTGCAACAAACACGTGTGTACAAAATCACTTGTGCCAGGCGGTGCATTACATTGTCCTACAGGTACTGACTGATGCACAGAGCTGTATTCACTGCTCCTCCCATACCCACAAGGTATTTGCTACCCAAAAGCCAGAGGAAGTTTTTGTCACCCCACGCCCTGACTTCAGAGGGTCAATAGATCTGGATTTTGGAATTTTCTCCCCTCTTCATCCTCCAGTCAGGAATCGTTCATGTATCACCTGCTGTCCCTCCTGGGTTGAACTATGAGGCTGGCCATCCCCAGAGCTTTCTACATCCCCACTGCTTGCTTGCGCTCTGTGAATGCTTAGCCCCAAACCACTTGTTTTTAGCAGGTTGAGCCCAACACCTTAAATGTCACCAAGCCACAAGCCAGCTAGTGGAGTGTTTGGGTGACGCTTCCGGGACAAAATTCCCTTTGCAGAGTATGTATTGAGCAATTCTCAGCAGTTACGGTCCTTTCCTGTTGACCAAAAAAGAGGACAAACAGAAGGTCCAGCAGGCTTGGCAAGGCCCCACTTGTCAACCAGAGAACATTTTACAGAGCTCTTCTCCTTTCCAAATGAGCCCCTTTACCTCATTTTTAACATATGTGTCAAGGAAGATCCAAGACTAACAAAGAGGGTAATGAGAGTTGCTGGCTACTGATACCGCTATGGCTTGTCAATGTTATTTTCCCTAAATTAAAGACCCATACATGCACCCCGCTTGAACTGCATGACAGGTGCATCAGAGAAAGAAATCTCAAGACCTGAGCTGGTGCTGAGAGGAGCATTTGTTTGTCTTTCTTACCCACAGGAGTGAAGACAACCCCTACGGTGCTGCCGTAGGACACGGAGAGAGATTCAGGCAGCGGGGGCTCACGCGGCTGTGTGGAACATCTGCTCTGCCCTACAGACGCTGTCCAAGTCTCTCTTCCCAGCCTACTGCTAGTCATTATTCAAAGTAGTATTACACAGAGACACCTCCTTTGCCATCAGCTCTGACAGAGCCCCGTCCCAGTAAGCTGTCGGTGGGAAGCACCCGCTGAGGACTGGGAGGCACCACACTGGTTTCAGTCTCAGATCCAGTAACCGTAACACGGCTGGAGCTGCAACGCAGGCCACCACAGGCTGCAAACTCAGTTTCCCTCCCTGTCTGCTTTTCATGTTAGTATAAATCACTTGACGCCATGTGAAGGATCACTGCCAGCTCTGACAGCCTCTTGGGAAGATCCAGCAGACTACAGCATGTCAGCGGGAGTTTTGCCTTAACAAGTCCCAACCGAGCTACCCCAACCCTTGCAAGCAAAGAGCAACATTCAAGAGAACAGATGAACTCTGTAGCACTACAAACATGTCCGTATTTGTTTCTGCAGGGTAAAATATCCTGTCAAGCAATGGGTCATTAACACATAGCTAGCTAAGTTTTCAATAAACTGGTGCCCAAATACTGTAGTATTGAATGACAACCCAGTGCCTAACAGCATCAGCGAAATCAAAGGACATCCCTCTCCTAACCACCGCGTAGTCATAGCTCTGGAGGCTCTGACATGCATGGCGATACGTGATACACTTCAGGGAGAGGGGAGATAAGGCAGGGCAACATGGTATGGAGCAGAAAAGCTGGTCTGCAGGCTCAAAGCTCACACTAGGTGCAAGAGGCGTGACAGGTTGGCAGGGCAGGAGATACGCACCCGGAGCTACCCTTATAGCCCTTGCAGCCCCAGAGAAATGGATGCATCTCTGCACCTTGAGAGTGCATCCGCTCCGCACGTGTATTACAGATGCCAGCGAAGGGCTGCCATCACAGGGGTGTGGTGGGCAGCGCACAACGACTCTGTTCTACAGGGACATGGGCTGATGGAGGGGAGACAGCTGAGTGCGGGGAAACAAACGCCTTGTTTTCCACACTCCACCCAGAGCTAGAGCCAGCAGCGGGTCAGACCTCTGCGGACATATGCCAAGGGTTAAGAACAAGCTTTTGCCGTCAACAGCAAAGCGAGCCTGCGACTGTATGCCGAAAGGTGGATGCAGGCCTGCAGCGTGCCTCCCTTGCAGAGCACCCTGCCACCTTTCTGGTGGCAGAGTCCCTGTGCCACTATCCAGGAGGCAGAAAATCAAGACAAAACAAAAAAATCAAGCATTACAAGTGGCTAACAAGGCTGTTAATTGCAAGATCAAAGTCTCCTCGTGGACAGTCAGTGAAACCAGGAGCAGCAACGCCGTAGCGGAGGAGCAGGGGAATAGCACGTGCTGCCCTTTACAAGGCTTTCCCTGGCCAGAGCTTTGATCCCTACATCCATCAGTCAAGTGACAGAAATATGAACTTGACATAACACACAGGTACAGCACAAGGCTCCGAGGCCTTTCAGCCCACAGCCTCTTCCTTCCCGTTTACTCGGGCACCTGCGCAGTAGCGTGTCACGACCTGTCGGAACGCAGCATCGCGGCTCGGTGCTTGATGCGCATCTCCCCTCTGCACCCCAAAACCTGCCCAGATTTGTCACAACGGCTCAAGAGGGAGCGAGGCCGGCTCTCCTCCGCCGGCCCCCTCACAATAGAGGATCGCCCTATTTGTGTGCAAAGGAGAGGGGCTGCCTCCCGGGCCGCAGCCCTCGCATCTGTAAGGGCTGGAGACAAGCCCCACAGATAGGCAGAAATCAATAAGCTGGCGGATCAGAGGGCCCGGCGGAGGAGCCGCTCCGTGCACACGCACAGGGGCCGAACATCTGTCAGGCAAACAAAAAGCAACCCAAGCGGAACAAAAGAGAGGATTATTTTCACTCAAGTTCTTCTTCAGTCTCAGCAGGCAACGTTCAAGCCGTCCTCGTATTCAGACATTGAGGCCTTATGGAGTACGGGCTGTCCGGGAAATGCCAAACGCTGTTACCAGAAGACAAAAGAGGGTGGAAAAGAAAAAAAAAAAAAAAGCAGATATGGAAAATTCAGACTGTCTTGTTGAGTGCGATGGAGCAGGGGGAAGGTGGAGGGGCACCGATAAGGGGGTGGAGGGCAGGGAGGGGAGGAGGACAGTGTGACGACGCGGCGGCGAAGCGGATGACAACTCTCCACAGCAGCACTTAAAAACAAAGCTGAGCCTACCCGACATGCCACAGAAGCACGGAGTGCTGGCGCACGGCTACGGACTCGTGAGCACTGAGGCTGCGCCCCCAGCTCCCTCCCTCGCGTGGGAGGGCAGAGTCGCTGCAGACCTGTCGCTCGGGCAGGCGAACATGGGGGAGCGGGCAGAGCTGGCCACGCACCCCGACGTCCTCCTCACCTGGAGGGATTCCAGCTTCAGCTGCGAGCCCCCAGCACTTCTGGGGGAGTGAAGGATTTAGGATAAGCTCAGAAACAGGCTGCCATGCCTCTCCCTTGTGTTCAGTGTTAGACAGCATACACAGTTACTTTGCAGCTTGCTTTGTCCAGCACAGCTGTCTCTTCTAATTGGCATGTCATATACATGCTAGAAATAGGTGCAAAAAGTAAATTTGTGACAAAACAGATTAAGTAAGATCAGATTTGGGCTTAAAATGTCAGAAGCCTTCAACCTTTCTGAAAGAGAAGACTTTTGTCCTCCAAATCATTTTGCAGTTGAGAACTCCCTGTACAGCATTCACGTGGTGCTGTTCTATGCCCTTATGCCACTGCTGGCTTGTTATATTTTCAAAAGTAATTTTTATTAGGGAAAAAACACCCTCTAGGTTTTGGGTTTCTTTCAACAGTTTCACAGTATGTAAGCTGCCTTCACTGCTGAAAGCAGGAGCTGTTCTGGAAAAAGGCAAACACACTTAGTTGGAAGATTCACACTCTGACCTTGCAGCTCTGTGCCCATGGATGCATGCACCCATCAAATCCTAGCCCACAGCATCCTGCCAAATAGGTCCATGTCACAGCCTTGAAAGTGACTTGCTATAGAAGACATGGAGTCTTAATGGCATTTTAGGGAGTATTACACAGGTATTTTGAGCCAGTTTCGTTTTATTACATTGTGTTTGGGGTGGGGGAGGGATGCAAACTGGAAGAAGTTTTGCCTTAGGGAAAACAGGCACCCATGTTAAACAAATCCCAAAGAAATGACCAAAAAAAAAAAAACCAAAAAAAAACCACCCACAAACAGATACTTAGCTGCTGCCTTATCTCAGAAGTGCCTAAATTTCCTTTGGGTAATTTACAGCGCCAGGCACAACTGGGTCGGCTGCTTCAGTGAGAGCTCCAGAATGACCCTTAAAAAGAGTAAGCCCCATTTTTTGTTTTGTTTGAGTGAATGAGAGGGAAGGACTGCCTTCCCCATCCCTGGGGAAGGTCGGGGCTCTCGGCCCCAGCTGGCCACAGGCAGCTTCCTGGACCTCTTGAACTCAACCTTTACACCTCAGAGAGAAGTAAGGATTCGAGGGACTTAGGCCACCTGTGTATTTTGCTCACACGTACCGCCTACCTGAGAGGTAGCAGGCAAGGGGCTCTCAGCAGCTGGGGACAGGCACAGCAGGCTGGTGCCAGCAGCGTGTTCCTCCATCACCAGCAAACAAGGGCATCTGCCATAGACACAACCCCTTTTTTTCCCCCCGGAGCTTTGCTCAGATGGACCATGAGCATTTCACCACTTGTAGGCAGGATCGTAACCTCCACCAGCCACTGCGGATGCTGCACACCCAGATACCTTCACCATACATACCCCTGGAGACTCCCCAACGTTCGTGGAGAAGACAGATAAAGGTTCAAGCAGCAACAGACATAGCCTGCATGCTATGCCGCTGGTCTGTGCATGGAGAGCGCATCCAGCCCCCTGCACATGTCGTACACAGATCATGCACACATACCCAGACTGTCTCTCCGAATACCAAAAGGACTCATGAGGACAGAAAGTTCAAACTTTCTTCCTAAAACAAAGTAACTCGTATGCCAGCCTTTGGCATCTCCTTATCCATGCTTCACCAGTCCCGTCACCTCTTCTGCAGGGAATCTAGCCCAGTTTCCCCCTGGGAAGAGACTCAAACCCAGGAGCAGAGTCCGCTTGCCACTGCTGCTCTCGACCCACCTGTGTTGCTGCTGACTTCCCTTAGTCAGCAGTTAGTCAACTCACCTGCAGCCTTCCCTGGATACCTCCACTCTGCCTGGGCTGCAGTGTTTTGTAAGAAGTATTTCTAACCAACTGCTTGGTCATGTCCCAGGAATTTCAGGGGTCCCCTGTTCACCTTTTGCAAGCAGTTCTCATATAGACCATCAATAGCAAATCAATACCTTCTTATCTCACGGTTAGGATATTACTAATATTTGTCCATAGTCAATGTTTTTCCTTAAAGTCAGAGCACTTGAGTTTCTTTTGCTCTTTTTGGCTATTTTTTGCAAGCCTTGAACCACACGCAAGTACTTTCCTAAGCCATACAAGCAAATACTTCTGTAAAGCTGGGCTTTGGGGGGACGGTGTTAAAATAAGGGGTTTGATGATAAGTTGATAAATAATAAAACAAAACAAAACAAAACAAAACTAAACCAAAGCTGATGACTTACAGGAAAGAAAACTGTTTCATATGAAGAACAGTATCCTCATAAAAATTTTTATGGTAAGGGAACAGTATAGTGCATTGTGCAATAAAACAGGGAAGATTTTGTCCTTTACTTCCTACCACAGAAATCTGCTCTTGATTCTCCGTGCACAATGGCCCCTCCAGCAGCTGGATAAGGACCAAAGAGAAAGTAAAGAAAAGAGGTAGCAAAAGTAGTAAAAGTAATCAATATACGTACATCTTTTGTGTGACACTTTGCCTCTGGAAACTAAGCATGTTTGATGTGTTTAATGTTGTCCTTGTCTACCAGCAATGAAAGAGAAGCCATCTCATCAGCAGGATCTTTTTTGGTGGGGATTGGTTTTGAGTCAATCTGTCTGTGAGAGGTTCTTGGATTTGGAAGGTTCTTTTTTGCACACGAAGTCTGACATGGCCAGTTCCTTAGCAAAACAGGTTTTGCAGTTGCTTTGATGCCTGTGAAGTTGCTCCACAGGCAAAGGATGGACCTGGAAGACACAAGCCAGGGACAGGGAGCCTGGCCAGCAGAAGGCATTGGTCACCTGGGAGTGGAGGCTGGCAGAGACATGCTGAGGGCAAACCTGACCTGTCAGTTTGATGGTCCTTGTTTCCTCTGGAGCCACGGAGCACCCTGGTGTTTCCTTCAGCCTGTCGCAATCCTTCTCAAAGCGCTTTTAACTGAAACATTAGCGACAATGCCAAGGTGCAATGTTAGTACGGTTCTGCAGACTACTTGACATGGTCCATTAGACTGCAGCCTGGGGAGTCCTGCTCCAACTGCCTAAAAGAGAGACAGGACTAACCAGCGACTCTCAGACAAGCAGCTGTGACACGTGCCATCACAGTAAATTCATGGTGGCCACAGTTTTGACAGTTTAAGTCAAAACAGAACTGAACAATCAGAGCAAGTTTTTGTCTTGTGGCTGCAATGAATTCCCTGGTGGCTGCATGCAGCCACTATTATTGTCTTTGAGAGCCACTGCCCTAACAGAGGAGTTCTTTAACAAGTGAACAAATAACTCAATTAGAAATTAAACCAGCACATTCCTGAGAGGAGCTCAGCAGCCTCTTCTCCCATTAGCAACAGTGGGAGTTGCCATGCTCTGCACCTTGCCGAACGATAGCTATTCTCCCTCCATTCAGCAGATGAGTCTGCTGTAATTGATTGCTTCACCATGTCATTGCAGTTTGCCTTTTGGGTATCATTTGCTGATATGTGGGGATGTACTGATTTTTGGTTAAGTTTCAGACTAGAAAAAAAATCCAATTACACAAAACAAAATGGAAAGGGCAAGGGAGAGGGGATCAGGTTTAGGAGTTGATGAGCGAACGTTTTGGTTGAAAAGTAATTACTGAGTACTCACTTTGCAGATGAGCTTGCTCTGTCAAGGAGAGAGGAAGATCAGTCATCCTAGGATCTAAAAACAGTCAAGAAATCAAACTCAGGCAATTTGAGGATGACAGACTGGCCAATCTGAATTACGTGAGGAGTACAGATATAACAACTTTCCTCCAAGGTAGGAAAGAGAGAGAAAAGTTTTTTATCAAATATATTCAATCGGCATGGGAAGCCTCCTGCAAGGAAGAAAATGTCCTTTGAGTCTATGTTGTGGTAGTGTGGTACTGAAAAACAGGAGTAGTGAAGGAATTGTGAACAGCTGGTGAGTGGCAGCCCTATGCCAAAAGAATGAAGTGTGGAGGAGGGGAGAAAGCAATTAAAAAAAAAAAAAAAACCAACAAAAAAGAGCTAAAATCCTAACCTCAACAGTAAAATAAAAACCCAAACAGAAAAACAAAACAAAAGTGTTGGGAGTGTATTGTCAAACACCAGCTTCCCATAGACTGTAAGAGCAACAGAAGCCATTGTCCTCTGTTGGGGATGGGAACCATAAAAAATAACAAGCTGGGCTGGGAACATAACTGCTGTGTGCTCTCACTCGCATTTCCCAACTAAACCAAATGCAAGTTTCTCTTTTGAATACGAGGGGTGCTCCCCAGAGGATGAATGCACCCCTGCCTAGCTGGGGAGATGATCCGTGAGCACTCACCTTCCTTAAAAAAAATTCCAACACTTAGAATGTAATCATTAATGCTCTTGTGTGGGGAATAAATAATGGCCCCATAGCAGGGTGGTGGGCATGTGGGACAGGGACCCACAGCCAAACACACAAAGCAGCCTGCTGGCTGCGGCCAGCTCCAGAGTGGAGGTTTGGGCTGGGGCAGTTGCAGGCAGCAGCACGCCCCGCTCCGGGCACACAGCTGGCACAGAGCTCTGCTCTGGGGCTCCTGTCCTCTCACAGCTGCGCTCCTGCCAGGAGGAAGAGAGAGGTTTATGCTCAGCCTCAGGCGAGGCACGCTGACTTCACGGCATGACACTGTACAAAGCTTGTCCCTGCCCACCTTCCCCTGGCATGGCAGCATTTCAGAGGTCTGGGCACTTCTGCCGCAGGGGCTGGGAGGAGCTGCCTGCTCCTCTCTAGATGCTGGGGACCTGCCCATGGCCGAGGCAAGCTCAGCATGTGCTGGAGGACGACGGCACAGCACAGCGCTTGCTCCACGCTTGCTCCCCCAGCTGCACTGGAAACTGTGTGAAATACGGAGTGCTGAGGCAGAGCAGTGTTGTCCCAACTTGACAAGCTCTTGCTCAGGTGCTTTCAGTTCCCCGGTGAAGATATTTCTCTCATTCCTGACTGCTGCTGTCAGCAGCTTTGAACCCTTCTCCAGCGTGCAGATGCCAACACCTTCCAGTGAGGATACAAGTGCTTGTACCAAGTTTAAGACTGCTGGTGGCAGGCTTTTCTAAATTACTGTTTGTAAACTTCTTATAAGTAATCAACACACCTCCAAACATGCAGAAAGCACCCTCTGAAGGCCACTTCAAAGGGGGCCTGCACAGCATCCTGGAAGCAACATGAAATGACAAATACATGTCCCCATTTGCCAAACACCCTCTTCTCGCTGCAGACCAGCTCTGGATTGAAAGTCTGGATGCCTCCCTGAGCAGCCCAGCCTAGGCATGGAGAGGCAGCCATGGCTCTCCCGTGGGAGGAGGAGGACATGGCAACAGCTCTGTGCCTCCGGCTCTGCCACGTGCGGAAGTAGCGCTTCCTATAAAGTATCAATTATGAAACTTTGGATTGGTTAACCAATAAAAAAAAAAAGACAACAAATCTAGATAAGGTAAGAAGAGCCCATAAATGCAATTAAACACAAAGGCATGGATGCAACCTCAGCTCAGAAGTGCCACAGACTGCCAGATACCAGGAGGATACACAAAAAGAATTCTCTCTCTTTGCTAGCCCTACTTTTACACATCACTATCAACCACTGTTGGAGGCTGGATACCAGGCTGGAAAGATCTCTACTGAACCCATGAGTCTAGTCTTGTTTTCTTGTATTTTTCATTTGTCTTTTGAAACTTGGTATATTCAATGATTAAAAAAATTAACCTGTCTTTGAAACAAATACATCCAAATCAGAGGTATGCAAAGTGCTGGGTTAAAAACCGCCACATGTTTTGACGTTCAGACTATTTAAACTTCTAAAAAGGATTCTGCTCATGGATGGGCTCATGTTTTTCAGGGCATGATTGACAGGGGTCTATTTCAAAATACCTCCCATTGGAGGAGGGCGGGGGGGGGCAGGAAGAAAACTACCTTAATGGTGAAGCAGGGAATGACAGCAGCAGACAAAAGGTCATTGCTTCTTTGTTCTTCAAATCTGAAGAAAATACACAGAACTCCATTGTGTGACTTTTTCATGCACAACATTGTCTCCCTTGACCCCATGCACATCTGCAGCCTGAAGTCCTCTGTTATCTCTGGATAACAGCTGTTCCATCACTGATTATTCATCAGCTCCAATTTAGCCTGCCTAAGGTACTGTGAAAAGCCCCCAGGTTGCTGAGTTTGCTAACATGAATTCAAGATAGCAAGCCTAAAATTGCAGAAAAAATAGGATAAATAATGGATAACTGGACATTTTATTTGGTTATCTGTAGCACATAGGCCTATAACTTAAAGTATTGGAATTGCAGCATCTTTGAAAAATCTCATAAAATCCCCTAGTTCTCTCAACTAACTCGTTTATGTTTTTTATTTGGCTTTGGACAGCAAAATGCAAGGGCAAGGAACACATGCAGTCAGCACTGGAGAAACAAGCAAGCCCTTCAGACACATGATGTACAGGAGCAGAATTTGCAGAACAATTAATTAGTGAGGATTTCCAGTTAAAAGAAAGTGACTGGAGAGATGAGATATGCGCAAAACCCAACCCCTTTGAATACAAATACTCCTTGATCTTTATTTGGGGCAGAGGAAGTCATTTCTCTTATGTCTTTTCACACTTGCTATGGAGACCACAATTCAGTATGCACCTCCTCCCCATGTAATTTATCTTCTGGGCTCTTCCACCCCCCCACCACCCCCCCCCATCATTTTCCACCCCTACCACTCCCCAATTACCAATGCTTATATTCCCACATGGGTGCTAAATCCCATCAGTCTCTCTGTCAAAAGGATAAGGATGGAAGAAGATTTCTTTGATCTCCAAGACTCTTTCATGGGTCGTTTGAGAGGTGAGGATGGAAAAAGGTGAAGATTTCCAGTTTATCAGCAAGGTGTTGATGGCCACCAGATTCCTGGGAACATAATAGAGGACATTCCTGAGGGGAAAAAAAACCCAAAAAAACCCAAAAACCACAAAAAACCCAACAAAAAACAAACCCAAGGTGCTTTGCAGCCCAGCACTAAGTTGTTCATGAGTTCCTGGTGTAAATTCATAGGGTTGCAGGGGCTGCACCTACGCAGGTGGCTCTGCAGTGACAAGCAGCCCCTACTTATCTATTTATGAGGAAGCTGTACAGCTCCTGTCCGTGAAATATCTGCATGCTTAGCATGTGAGTTTAGATTAGTGTTACAGAGTCCGCAGTGTGCTAGGCATATTTCCAGAAATATAGACCCACCTTAGAGACTGTACACCAGAGAAAATGGTTTCTGGAGGAGCCCCAGAGGAGGCACAGGCTATTTCATGGAGTGGCCCCAAGACCTGGTACCAGTGGCTTGTTTGCCTTGTGGCCATCTGTAAAATGGGCTGCTCAGAAGTCACTGCTCTTTGATCTTTCCAAACATAAAGGTGCTACACATGCACAAATGTTGCAGACGGCTGCAGTTTGCCTGTCATAGTAAAGAGTACTATAGCTCAGGTACAGGATGCTGACACACAAGTCCACTGAAAGGATACAGAGGGACAAAGTTAAAGGTACATAGTCAACCTTTGTTCTAAATTTCCCAGTTTGATCGGAAAACTGACTTTTTTTCATGCTCACAACTTGTCTTTTGTCTTTTCAGTCCATCTACATCCCATCCCTTGCAATTCTATCACACTCCCTTTGTCCGTATGCCAAGAATTTGCTGAGGACTTGCAAAATCCTCATTCCCGATTGTTTACCTGTTTTGTACAGCATTTCTGCCTTTCTTCAGAAAGCAATTCTTCTACAGCCTCCTTCTGTTAGACAAAATTATGCAAATTGCATAGATTAAATTGCGGTATAATGGTTGATCAGCTTTTCCTTATTGTTTGCCATTTGTTACACAGGATTTGCGTGCATTTAAGAGTTTTATGTGTTTAATAGTTATTTAAGAGGCTTAGCATAGCTAATACCTTCAAGCAGTTCTGTCCCTGCAGACTACAGAGAAGTAAAGGCTACCTCTGCCATCACTGGTTTTGCCTCTAGGAGTTTTAAAAAACGTTTTAAAAGCCTGAGTGGCAAAGGAACTGGGGAGAAGCTGAGCGACTGCTGGCGGTGTTTGGAGAGTGGGCTGCTGTTTACCAAAACGATCCCTGTCCCTCTTCTGATAAAAGGAGCTACAAAGCAGACCCAGCTCCCAGTGGTGGAACAGGCCCTGCAGGATGCGGGTCTCCAAATTCTGCGTTGTTCAATTAGAGCCTGTTTCTGCTCATGTGCATGCAAAAGCTTGGATATGAGCAGAGGCTCCTATTCCGGCTCGAGGCTGGTTGCAAGCGAACACATAGGCATTTCCTCTCAGCTGCCAGATCCTGTTCTCCTTAACATGTTGCCAAAGCATTAATCATATCTTCAAACCCCGCGTGCCCCTGAGCAGCCTTTCCCTCCCAGCTGCCTCATCCCCATTCCTTGATAGACAGACTTTCATCTCTCTCCCACTCCTTACACATCCTTGATCTCTCCCAAGAGCTGCAGCCCCGCCAGAGTAAGCAGGCTGGGAACAATGAGCCGTTTGCTGCCACCGAGCTGGCTTTCCTGCTTCCTCGCCGGTCGCGTAGCCGAGGCCACTCCAGTGCACTCAGCAAAGCACACAGAATCCATGCAATACCTACAGCTTTTCTGTAAGCAATTAACTGAAGAAGTCAGGTTTGGTTTTCTTAAACAAATTAGCCTTTTAGTATTGAGTTATACACACCGTTGAGAAAACAGAGAGTAAAGTAAATACGTTCTTGAAAAGCAACCCTTCTCCCATGCAGCCCCAGAGAGTAGTACTCACACATTTGCTCACTGCAAACAGATGGGCCATTTTCTTGTGTCTCTATTAGGTAATAGGCTCAAGCTGTGAACAAATAAAGCAGAAAACACCCAATATGCCAATGTGTTAATTTTGTCTTCCTGTAGGTGTCCCTGTCGATTGCAAAAACAAGTCAGACCCAACTTTTTTTGTTTCTTATTTTTCATTAACAGAGAAAAAGACAAGTTATAACCTTTTTCCTGTGCAAAATAAACTGACCATTTTCCACAGTAACACATATCTAAGAGGTGTTGGTTAAGCCTCATGTGCAAACCAACAAAACCAGCCCTGACAGCTCGATAGGCGGTTTGTATTGTATATGTGTTATCTTTTTAGATAGCTGGATTCTCCTTTAAAACATACGTCTCTATATGTGTTCCTGACGAACCCTAGGTTTTAATGATACTCCCAGAACCAGTCTCCTTAAGGTGCATATACACACAGTATATAAAATTACTTGTCACTTGCATGGCCTTTCTTGCATGTGGTACTTGACATACTTCACCGGGGTATAGCTCAGGACAGAATCTGGCTCAGGCTGCACAGACCTTATAAACTAGTAACATGTGTGAATGGTTCATCATTGCTTTTATACACAAGACTGTTTCCATGCTTGCATTGGAATTGCCAGGAGGTTTCCACAGGAAACAGAATGGAACATAACAACCTGTAAAAAAGTCTAGATATTGACTAAAACGAACAAAGATACAATATAGTTTTCGAAGGTACTCGGTCCAAATCTGCAGTTTTACTTATTTGGCCTAGAAAGTCTTTGTCCCTGCAGGGCTGAATTCTTCAGCCCAAGGAGGAGCAAGTGCTGAGTGCCACAGGGATTTATTTGTATACTTGCCAACACAAATACAACAGTTCTTAATGCACTCAGGCTTATACCCGAGAGATGTAAAGGTGCTTCTCTTTCTTTAAAGACTAACCTGATTAGAGTCACTCCTGTGACTCTTAATTTACCACTATCAAACTACCTCTCCTATTGTTATAACCTTTCTTTCTTTCATGAAGGCTCTTGGGAAGCTTTTCACATACTTGTTAAATGCTCTTGGTCACAAAGCCTGCTCAAAGTTCCCTTGATCATGTCATTGCTATGGTGTAAAATTGAATTACTTTTACAATGCATGCTGTACCCTGGCAAAGTGAAGCCTTTTCCCACAGTTAAGAGAAGTGGAAAGCTTCAAAAAATAAATGAATAAAGGAGGACAAAAAAAAGTGAATTTTCATTAAAAAGAGGAAAAAAACCTTTTTATTGGAATGTGGGAAGGCAACCTCAAATGGCTCTCTAGTAAGTGTCAGCCAGGCACACTATCTTTCTATTTCAAAAGGGAAATGAATTAACATACTGGGGAGGGATTAATAATAGTAAAAAATAAAGTGTTTGCAGTTTGCTTTATTTTTTTGGTGGGGGTTATAGACAAAGACTTGTCTCTCTCACAAAGAATCAAGAACATGAATAGCTTCTTCCTTGCCGAAAATGGCTGTGGGATGTTGTAGGGTTGCAGATCACAAAGTTAGTTCTCATCCTTATTTGTGTTCTTTTTATAGGATTGGACATTAAATGATTGATGTTATCCAAACCAGAAATAAGTATTAAAACTAGACTAGCATACTCAGAGCATACTCCCCCTACCTCCAAAAGAAACCCTCCCACATGTCCGTTCCTGGAAAATAAGCCAGGCTTTGTTATTCCTATTGTATCACATAAATAAAGGACTTATTAGCCCTGCATATTCCCGATTCTCATTAAACATTTTTAACACTGTACAATAATGAGGCTGCACTGCAATCCATTGCTTCATGCTGGAGATAGCAGAATGCCCCTTGGAAACCCAAGCGTCTCCTCAGGAGAGCTTGGTCGTGCTACACCGTCTACAAGGTATGAAACGCATGCAGCAAAGTACGTGGACATGCCTAACATCTTTCTTGAGTTCAGCACAGTCCCCCAGTGACCCTGTTGATCAATTACTTTACCTGGTGTCAAAAATTCAGGCTAGTTTTCCTTTCCCCTCAGTTTCTGGTGCATGACCTGTTCATTGCTATTATACTTGTCTGTGAAGCTCCCGCTCCTTCCTGTCACAGCTACAGTGGCTTCCTTCAGCTTCAGGTCTGCATGTACTTGAAAGCACATTCAGTCCTCAAGCCAGCGGGCCAGGATCAGCAAGGGCTTATGGCCAGGGGTGCAGCAGTCATCGCCAAGGTCGTAGCTGGAGAGGGTCTAGATGCACTCATTCTTACCTTTGGTAACTCAGACCCAGTCTCAGGTGCCCGTAAAGTCCTAGTTCGGTCCAAGACAGTCCTGAGGTTGGATTTGATGTTCTTAAAGGTCTTTTCCAACCTTAATGATTCTAAGTGGCTTCAGTCCTGCCTATTCTGTAAAAGGGGCTGTGCTGCCATGTCACAGGGTAATCATCTTCCACTGGTAGTTGTGCTTGCAGGTATATATTCTGTTAAAACCATGCTTTTATGGCGAGAGCTTGTGTCCTGCCTAGTAGGGTGATTTCATTGTACTGTTACCATGAAAGGTGTTTATGGGGAGCTGCTTCCATACTGGCAGTGCTGCACTGCCCTAGGATGTGGGCAGAGCGCATCTGGGGAGATACAACCTCTCTGTTGCTGAAAGGGATTCCCAGTTAACCAAGCAGCAAGAAGAACAATGAAGCAGCACCCTTTTGACTTGCATGGTTTTCATCTTTCTTTTGCTTCCCTTGGATTTGCTAAAGCAGGCTGTGAATACTGAAATGTCACCACTTGCACTTAAAGACTTTGCAGGTGATAGTGCGATGCTTGTTCACACCAATATGAGAGGAACTCCACAGCAGGAAGTCAGCTCTTTCAGACCTCTTTAGAAATGTGTGATAATCTTAGAGTGCATCAACACTTTCTCCCTCCCCTCTCTCCCAGACTCTAATTTCTCTTAAACAAGGCTATGTGAGTCTCTACGTTTTGGCTTTGCTGCTGCTGCTGACATAGCTCTCCTTTCTCTAAATTTGCTCTGTTTCACACTTCACTATCCCATATTGCACTGTTGCACTATTCACTGCTTTGGAGAGAGGTTTATGTATTCAGTCTACACCTAGCCTGCTGTGTTGCAGTCCTCATGATGCTTTTTTCCACATGCTTTGGAAAAGACACATTTGGTGATAGATATGCAGGCCTTTTTATATTCCCTTTTTTTTCTTCTCTTCTCCACCCTTGTGCCTTGCCTTCTCTATAAGGATTCGTCCATATTTAAACTTATGCATCACATTCCTCCTGTTCTTAATATGTTCAGAGCCAGTCAGATTATTATTTTTTTTTAACACAAGCAGCTTTTTTTTTAACCAAGCGCTCCAATTCTGAACAGTTTTCCAGGAAAGGAAAGCCCCAGGTTCAAGTCCCTCTATGAAATGAGTTAATGGCAATTTGAATGTGAATCCACATCCCATAGGAGCACGCTTCCCACCAAAATGATGTTTGTTCTATGTATGTATTTGTTTCAATTACCAATCCACCAACCAACCTTTGAAAGATTGTTTTATCTTGATGTGCAATAAAGTTGAAGAATTTGAGAAGAGTTTCCTGGCCAGCTCTATTTATACCACTGTAGTATCTGAGTGCCTTTCAAGAGGTTGATTAATTTGCTCGTGCAATCCTGCAAACAAGGCAGTAACCTATCAACTTGGGTTTAGAATTGGGCAATAAAGGCACAGAGAACAGGTTGTGCAATTTTCCCAAGGTCACACTCAAAATAGCAATGTGCTCCCCCACAAGACTCCCTCTCATGCCAGACTAATACTTTATCTCCAAACTCATCATTTTTGGTTAAGTACCTAGCAATATTTATGCCATCACCTGATACCAGAGCACTGAGACTTATTGAACCTTTCATTAAAGCTGTGTACAAACACTAAATTCTCACAGTGTCCATCTGGAGTAGCGGACACTATATATGTCTCCTCTGCAGGTTGTGACACTAGAGGACATATGGGAAAGGTGACATGACAAAACTGTGCTGAGAATCAGGAGGGAAAGTCCTGTCAACGTCCCCATCCCCTCACATGCACACACTGGGTTCCCTGTAGGTTCCCCGTAGGTTCCCAGACATCAGGTTCCCAGGCTGCTTTTCATTTGGTTTAATTAGCATTGGATGCTAATACTTTTGTGTACCTTATTAATCCTGGTGAAGAACAGCATTTCCCTCTGTAGTGCAACTGAGGTGTGTTAAAACCCACCAGGATTTCCACACCACATGTGGGTTTCTCTTAAGAAGCTCAGCTGTAAAAATAATTCTCATCACACATTACAGAGTTGACTGTGGTGTTAAACACAGCAGACATTTGGTGAAGTGTACTCCTGGACAGGACAGAGTAGTTGTTAAGCACGCTAAGAAACAGTTCTCTCATTCAGAGGCCACCAAAATGGTTTTTGAATAAGAACTCACTGGGTTTTCTTCACCCTTTCATCTTGTCAGGAAATCTCTGTGAACGTCCCTCCTCTCCATTTGCTTTCCTTCCCCTTTCTCTGCTGTCATTTACCAGCTGGGCTATTTTCTTCAAAGTACCCTCTAAATGTCACAACCACCAAACAACCACAGCAAATAATGGAAATGCCCTAGTAACCCTTCCCAAAGCACTTATATACCAACGCTGAATAATTTGACCTGCTGTCATTCTAGGGAGCATATTTCATGGTAGTGGCAGAGGAAAGAGAACAGTTTTAAGATTTTGTTCCCTTTTCTCTTGGTTCTCTTTTGATGTAAGACAGCTCTATAAACATGAACTAGAAAAACCCTACAGCCCAAACCAGATGCCCGTCGGAAGCAGTGTGCCAGCTGATACAGAATGAGGGATATTCCCATTTTGAGTGCTGTTGCACATGCTTTACTGTGTCTCCCTGATTATAGGAAAATCACTTAAAAGGCCTCAGCGACCTCTAAAACAAATAATCCATAACAATAAAGGGCTTGGGTATAGTGAAGGTGTGCACATGTTTCAACACAGGGTTTCACCTGGGAGAGAGTCTGTAATACAGGATTTCAGGCAGAAATCCAACTCCTACTTCATTAAAAAAAAAAAAAAAAAAAAGAGGATTTTTTCAAAGAGCCGTGAGAACTGTTCTTTTGCTGATTCTTTCTAATGTATCAAAAGACACTTGCTCTAAAGGGCCATGCTAACAGGCATTTAACCATCTTAAAATATGTTAAGATATCCTACTTGACTAAGCTTGGGATTTCTGTATAATTTCATCCAGTGTTGGTTAAAGTTCTCATCTCCCAAATGACTTATTTCTATCTGTTTCTTTGATCACTGATAAACACAAATTTCATGATACTCTGTATTCAAGATGTGCCTGAAGCAATATCCTCAAACCAGCTCCTACCCAAGATCAGAAAACAAATATTTAAGTCAGTGCTTAAGCTTTGAAGATGATCTTATTGCAGTCTCAACAAGTCCTCCGGATCTAATCTAGATCAGGGCTTTGGTCCCTGGCCGCTTTCTCTTTTACAGGGACAGAACAATACTGAATGCGTTGCCTTTCTCACAACAGTTTTCCCTCCTTCCCTTCAGGCCTTTCACTGTACCTGATTTGCCTTACCCTAAACAAGCAACACTGACCTTATCTACTGTCACCAGAGAGACACTTCAAACCTAACCGAGTTTACAGACTCTGGTTTACAGGTCAAGAGTGAACAGAAATGTTCAGTTCAGCTCCCACAGGTGTGGGCTTAGCGATACACTTCTCTGTTCATACCTAAGCTCCTTCTGAACCACAGTGGCACTGCCAGCACACAGTCTAGGTGCTTCACTGGACATACCTGGAGTACACAAGTGAAGGAAATTCAAAAGAAAGAAACAAGAAAGATCCCCTCCACAAATTAAGCTACCTGTGCAATTAGGTAATGAAGAGAAAAATTGTTTCTCGATCCCAACTGTGCAACTTGAGGACTGACGTAACCCTCCTGCCTGCAGACCCATTTCCAGATCTGCACTGGAAGCTCCTCTCAGACAAGCTACAGCAAGCAGGAGTTGGAGAATATTGGTTCTCTTACCACCATCAATTTCCCAGGAAAAGCCCCTGTTTAGGTACAACTAAACCAGCAGGAGGGTTCATTGCTAATTCTCAGAAAATGAGCAGGATTGATACTGGACAGAGGACGTGATGGCTGGTAGCCGGAGGGCTTGCCAACACTGTTCGGGGAATAACTACACCAAGATCCCCCCTGAAGCACAGACAAAGCCTTGTTCTCCTCACTGTGCAGTCACAGGAGCTGTCTGGCTCCCTGACACCACACGGCAGTATATTCTTCCGGTTAATTAGAAGCAGCATAAGCAGGAGATGTTTGTACACCCAGTCAGCCGCCTGCGTGTCTTACACAACTACTAAGGAGACAACTTGTGGTTGAGGGCACTGTCCCGCCTTGCCAGAAATGTGTTGCTGCAATACCCATGCTACTCGTGTGCTGTAGCCCTTGGTCTCTCATCTGTCAAGTTTGTGGCAAGGACAATCTGGGCATGCGTGGTGCCCAATACGACATGGCTGCCCTATCAGCTGTTGCTTCTGAACCCTTACACAAACAGTTGCTAATGATAAGAGATCCTTTGTCCTCAGTGTATAAAAATAAGCAAACAGGTCAAAGTTTTAAATGCTTAGCTCTGACTTTTTCTGAAACAATGGCAAAATGGTCAGTGGAGTTTGAGGGAAGAAGGCCCAAGCCCTTCAGCAGCATCCTCACCCACCTGCCAACCCTGCCTCCTCCATTTTCACTGCAGCCTCCTTAGCTGCACGGAACTCCTCACTCATCCATTAATATACTGAAGGTCATAATTTCCTAACCTGTCCTGTTGGCTTCCCTGTGGGATTTACAAGCTCACTCCTTCTGGTGATCTGATTTCCATGTGTATGAGATGAGGTGAGAGCATGGCCATTTCAAAGCCTCGGAAATGGACCTCACTGGGATGCTGAAGGAGGGCAGAGGAATCAGCATGAGAATGTTATCCTAACACCTTGGCAGGAATGGGAGCCCTCACACAAATGTTTATTCAGAGGCAGAGGGATGGCCGAGCTGGGCAGCATTTTATTTTTCACTCCTAGGAGTGTGAAAGGAGGACACATAAAGAAATTTACAACTTGTAATTCCCCTCCTGAGACCTAAAAGATGCTACAAAGCTGTGGAAACACAAAAGGCTTTTAAGATGAGGGAGGGAATTTGCTGCCCACAGTGAGCTTAAACCTGCAGCTTGTTCTTTTTGCTGTGTTTGGATAAAATTCAGACAAAAAGTTGATGTCGGTAGAAGATGGATCAGCAAAGAGCAATGGGATTTTTACCCAGGCTGTGGCTTTCAAAATCAAACAGGATCCTTCTCGTCTGTGGCTGACAATGCTCAGCAGCCTGACGCAGAATGGCGGCAGAGCTGCGCCAGGGGTGAGATATCTAACAGGAGATCGGCAAATCTAGTCAAGTAATGAAAGTTACCATCTGCCTAGCAAAAGCTGTGAGTACTTATCTGGTGCTCTTGAAAGAGCACATGGCATATTAATTAGTATCAGACACTAATGAAAGGCTAGCCCAGTGATTACTGGTGAACCAAAGCCATGACTGCTCCTGCTGCTGCTCAGCGCACGGTGCAGGAGAATGCAGAGAAGGATCTTGTGTTCGTGTCCAGCCTGACCGGGTTGCGTCTGTGCCCCAGGAGCTGCCTTCAGCTTCCAATAGCCCTTCCAATATTTCTATAACAATATTTTCTATATTTCCTTTCTATAACAAGAGCAGGGCACATAGCTTTTCACATTAACATACACCTTTCTCCTGGATGAGTACACATATGGGATATTTCTGAACATTTTGTGCAACTTTAGGATATTTTTGCAAAAAAACAAGCCTCTTCTGCCCCCACAACATCCCTTAGGAGACCATCCTGTAAGTATATTTGGTGTATATAGAACAACAGCCAAATATAATCAGAACAAACTGTACCAAGACAGGCATATTCCAAACTCAAAAAACCCATTACATTTTTCTGACCTGAACACTTGTGTGTCCTAAGCATCCTCGGCCATGGAACTTCAGCCCACTCCTCTGTACTGAGCAGGGCTTTCACTTTGGAAAGATGATAAATTGCTGTGCCCTGGAGGAGATTAAAAGCAGGTAAACAGACAGCACGGCCTTGACCTATTTCTCATATATTTCACACAGGTGAGTTCACCCAGTTCACCTACAGTTTACCTACCTGTCAATGATAAGCAGTTTACATTAGTTTCCTGTTTTAACCACCAGCCTCTGGCTACCTTGTGTTACAGGGTCATGCTTCTCTACTCCAGATTAATGACTCCATCCCACAAGCGTGCTTCTGACCAAAGCCGGACCAGCTGAGGAGGAACTGATGTAACAGCCCTAGCACAGCAGCTTGATCTTGTTGCCCAACCTTTTAGGACAACTGAATGAGATCAACACATTCACCTGTACATCAGAAGATGGAGGCACATACTTCTAACTTGTGTTAATGTGACTAGGACTAACGTGAGCAAGGCCACTTTTATGGAGCAATGTGTTGGCACGTGACAATTTATTTTTATATTTGGTTTTCAAAATAAAAGCAGACCACTTTGTTAAGTCTACAGGCGTGAGTGTCCGTGTTCAGATGTCACAGCAGACTATTTTCTAATCAATATAGCATATATTTTCACTTAATGAAGAAAACCAGCTAAGTCAAAAGCTTTTGGTAAGGCATTTGTGTTCCATAGAGGGTAACACTTACAGACTTCCTTATTCGGAAGAATTCCAGTGAACTGGCAGAGCTCCGGGGCTCTGCAACAAGTCCTCTCTCCCTCTCCTCCGGAATAAGACTGCAGGAAGAGATCTGGTTTCATCCTAATACTATCTCTCTGAGCTGCCCATTTCTAACAGTCAAAGGAAAAACAGCACTTCCCAAGGGCAGATTCAGGTCTCCAGTGAACTGAATAAAACTCTGGAAGAGACTGTCTTTCCTCTATCTTTAGGAGAAGCGATGGGAACAATGAGGCTAAGTGGGGTAACACTCACCTCAGGTAACCAAGCCACCAAACATCAGGCTTCTAGCTCACGTCAGCACTTCAGGCTCCCTTTACAGTCAAAGACAGTAGAGGCACCTGCGGGAGACAATTTTCCCACCTATTTTAGGAGAGGCTGAACTGCCTTCTGAAAATACCCGTTGTTTCCTCACTGCCAAGCAAAGGAAGACAATCAGTTTGAATCTGCAGCAGCCCAGCTTTCAGACAGCTAATGCTGGGTGAGCGCCCTTAGGCATCGTAGGTTAGATGCCTCCAGTTAGTTGGTGGGAATCTGGGCCAAATACCTTTGTGAGCTTCAGAGAGGAGTTTCACATTTTCAGTGTTGAAACCCTTCTAAAAAGAATCAGAAAAAAAAAAAGCAGAAGGGATTAGATCATATCGCAGGCTATTTATTGGACACTTATATTTTAAAATTGAATCATCTTCAGCTATGTGATGGCAAAACAAGAGCAATCAGAAACAGCTGCAATGATTTTAATTGAAGGACTAAACCTTCCAGCCTGGGCTAAGATCTTGCATACACGCTGGCCACTCTGGCTAGTGCTATACTCACCAGCATCTTGGAAGATCAGATGATAAGCTTGCACATCCACATGGAATTTTCCGCAACAGCCACAGGCAAAGATTATTTCAGCGATCCAACCTCAAACTTCCTATCAAGGCATTTAAATTCCCATATTACTGAAGACTGAGCACAGCTGGCTACTGCTTTTGGGGGCAGTAAAACTGCATGGAAAATTCAGGTTGTAGATTTAAAATATTCAAGTAAGTATAATTAGAAGCCCCAACACCCTCTGAGTTCCATACCTGACTAGCAAGAATCTGTGCCAACAACTGAGAGTGAACCTAAGAAGCATTATACATACATTCTTTGCAATGTTATAAAGAAGAATACCTGATTTCTTTATAAATTATCAAGCTCAGCCCATATCTGAAGATAGTGTCAGGCAACCTGAATTGATAGTCTGACCTGGTGCAGCAAATCCCACTTTGTTTTGATTTCAGCCTCTTTTTTCCACCAGTAATAGTTAATGTTTGATATGCAAGGCACTGGGATAATTATCACTGCATCTGTTTTCTCTATTACAGACCGCATTTTTAGCCATATAATCACTTACAATTGGATGAAGGATTCTTGGAGTGTGTTTACCAAAGAAGTGTATTGAGAGGCATCTGTTTCATTTAGTCTGGAATAAAAAAATAAAAAGTCAAAATTGAATACTTACCCTGGAGCAATGTCAAAATTTTGCTACATACTAAAGTCCAGACTACTACTCTATTAAATCAATTTTTAATGCCTCCTGGTTGAATCTACTAACCTTGCCTGCACCAGACATGCCCAGATTTCATGAGCATCCTTGACAATACTAGGAAGCAACTGATGTTAACCAAGAATAGAATGCAGCAAAATTTAATTCCCAGAGTAAAATCAGCTTGTGTTTTGCACTGTTCTAATAAGCAAACTCTAATTAAGTGTACTAAGCAAAGCTCTGGCTTGCAGAAGCTCTGCACAGACTGCAAAAGCTCTGAAGGGCAGGAGATGCTTTATTTGACAGCTTCTGCTAAAGAAAATAAAAATAAATACTTGTATGGAACATTCACATAACCCCTTGCTCATTTCAGAGTCTGTGGTTTGCAGATCACTGCACACGAACAAAAACTGCAATACTTGGCTAAGTGAATTCCCACATATCTGTCTCGAAGTCTTGTTGTTCTTTGAAGACAGAGGAAGTTTCAAGTATTAAAACCATCTTTAAAGTCTTTATGAGACAGTGTGACAAGGTACTTTGTGTTTGTAAGGAGATGGAAAACCAAAGATCTGTAATTTTTTCCAGCTTTTCGTATGCTACTAGTAAAACACCCTGGTACATGGAGATGGTCTCCTCTCACCTCTCACCTCCCTCCCAGTTCCTGGCAGAGTAGCCAGTAGAATAGGACCTGGGGCTGCAGAGCAGAGACATCCACTGTTTGAGAGATGACACCTCACAGGTCTTGGGCATGTCTCAGCTGTGCTCCACACTACACCATTTAGCCTGCTTGTAGAGGTGTAGAGGTCCCCAGATCCAAAACCCGAAGGATCGGGTGGACTAAGTTAAAAACATCTCTTCCGCAGGGGACACTCAGCCCTTACATACATGCATAAGTCTCGCTGCACTTTGATATTGTGATAAACTACTTCTTTCCCTAGTTGCCTTGCAGAAGCAAACTACCAAACAAGTTTCTGATTGCTAACGTTTAATTATCCAATCCAGAGGTTGCTTTGCATTTGCATTAAAGCTCTGGGATTTATGGTGACTTCCAATAGGATGTGTATGTATGTACATATGTATCTATTGACCCAGAGCTACCAGTGTTAACTGGTGTTAATAAAACACTGCATAACATTTCAGTATTTACAAAACGCAACACCATGAAGTAAGATTTAAATAAAAGCACATGTTTCAAAGTCAAAAAAATGACCATCAAAGATTGACTTCTCGTTACTCTCTCAGCTGGCTGCTGTCACTGTGAAGAACTAAGCAATTCCATTTTTTAATGCCATGTAAATTATACCACTGTGTTGTGATACATCAATTAAGTTCTTTGAATAAATTAATCAGAAAATTCTGTAAGGATGCTTCTTTCCTTTCTAAAGGGAAAAAATAATAAACCCAAACACAAACCCAGGCTTTGTGTTTATCTGGTGGTTTGTTTTCCTCCAGAGTTAATTCATGGGTTGAAATCTCCATGCATATATATTCACACATGTAAATAAGGAATGAAAAGCTTCACATTCTGTGTGAAAGGCCTCAAAACACTTCTCATAATTTAACTTAATAGATGTTAGCAACATGCCAACTAAATAAAGTGCCTTACACACATTTAGGTGAAGCATCAGTTTTGCAGCTGACTGACTGCTGCTCCATTATTTCTACTAATTACATATTTATCTGCCTTAAGGAGCAGTTTTACTATTGATTCAACTAGAAACAGCTTGCACAAAGCCAAAAATAAAGCAGCATTATGAAATCAGACTTTTACATGCAAATACAGGACCCAGTTAGCAGGGTATAAGCAGCAGAGTCATGTAACTTGACTAAGTTCACCACCTCATCACACAACAAAAATTGTTTCATCTCAGGTTTTAACATGAAAGCAGACAAGATGGTTAAAGTCAGATGAACTTTTGAATAATATGGTACACGTGAATGTTGTCCGGTTAGCATAAACAAATCAGTGTTACACAAAAGAACAAGAGCCAGATTCACAAATGCTGAGTATCATCAAAGCTCTCATTATGGCATGACGAGTTTGGGTCCTTTGTAAGCGAGTAATGCTGTGTTTTGAACACAACCTAATTTCTCAAAAACTAATATACTCTTCTTTCTGCTTTAGTACAAACAGAATGAGGTGAAATCAAATCTTGGTTATGCCTGAGTTTTGCTGTAGCATCACCTATGTTTAAAACATTATAACAGTCAACACCCTTCCTACCTAATCCTTGATTGCTGCATCAAACTTGAATACTAATTTTTTATTTAAATACTGAATTTTATTTATTCACATTAAATCATGATTTTTAATGCTTACAGCTTCTCAGGAGTGGGTCTAGCTATCTGAGGAAATGAGTGCATTGTTTCTCTGCTGCATGGAAGTCTCAGATGCTGGTTTTGCTCAATCTCCAGGTATAATGTGCTTTCATTAACTAACACAAGGTGCATCCTGTCCTTTCTCTCCCCCAAACCACTATACGAAACAAAAAAAAAAAAATTGAAAAAAGGAAACATCATCAAATGTCATGGATCCAAATCTCACCTGGCACGGCCAAAACACTGATGCTGAAAGTCTATGGAGCTGCACTGATTTATGCAAACAAAGAGCCTAGATGCTGAACTGCTGCAACGGCATGCCCATTCTCAAAATCGGTCCCTGTAATGTTCTCCAAAGCTCAAAGCCCACAAGAGGACATCACAGCCAGGTCAGGCAGCAAAAGTTGTGGTCTCGCTGGTGACAAGACAGTGGGAAGCTACCTTATAGTGTGTTTTACTTTTTTTTTTAATGAATTACGTGTTTAGGTATTTTGATGTCTAGCATATGAAATGTACATATGTGATTACTGTCTGCAGAAGGGGGTTATACATTGTACGCTTCTAGTATGTGTGAAAGTGCTGAATGTTTATGCATACGTGCGTGAGTAAATGTCCAATGCATGTTATATATTTTCGAGGGAACACACGCGTGTTTCTTTTGGAATAACGAACAAAGCACTAGTTGATGGGGGACGGAAAATTTCCCCCTTGCAAAACGAAGCAACGTCTGTACTGCATTCTGGCAAATAATAAGCATTAATGCCCTTAAACAATGTGTGCTTGAAGAAAAAGGAGGGATGGATTGAGGGAGGGGAGGTTTGTAAATATTGCCCGCAAATCATTCAGTACTTCTTTCACAGTGCAGTATTAAAGCCAGACTAAATTAGCAGTCCACTTCCCCCGCTCTCCTTCCCACTCAAGTCATGTCTGTTTACCCTCAGTAATGACAAAACGTAGACAACTGTCTGCTAGGACTGTGGTGACATTGGCACACACATACCAGACAAGCAGAATGTTGTGGGAAAGAGAGATTGAAGCATCTTGATATACGAGAAACAATTATCATGGGAATTGTTGTTTCTCAATGCAACAGCTATAATAAATAGTTGCCATATGCTAAGCACAGATGCCTCCTTGAAAAGCAGCCCTGTGATGGCACAGCCCATGTTCTCCAGAGTCTGGGGCTTTGATGAAATGATTGGCTTTTTGCTAGCAGAACTGCTGCCTCAAGGAAAGGTATCTCAGGCCTCTGAAGAGCTTGGGGGGAAAAATGGCTCAGTAACGGCTTTGTGTTTTGCTGGTGGGTTTTGCAGGTAGACCTGAAGCCGATCCCTTCAATCAGGTGAGAGAAACTGGGGTGCCTCTTGGTAACGGATTTTATCTCTGCTCACTTCAGATAAAGGGAGAGGCATGGAAAACCTTTCTAGCGAAGAAGTACTCATTGCCTGCTTTACGCACGTATCAGAACTGCGAGAGGATTTAGTGCACTGCAGGGGTCTCAGGCTTTGTTTGATTTCAGGACTTACGGGTGGAATGCTCGATATACATATATGCATGTATCTTCACCCATATATCACAAGATTTTCCTGTCTAGATGGACAGAACAAAGTTATTTTTGTAGCAGGGGAAGATAAAGAAGCAAATGGAAGACTGCGAGGTTTTTACACCTATTTCACTAACACATCACGGGAGATTTATGCTGTTCAACACTGAAAGCAAAACAAAACAAAAAACTAAGAAGTCAAAATAAACCAGATAGACCAACCTACACAGTAAGGCTGGCAGGACTGATGGATGCTTTTTTATCACCACTCCTGTTTTTGCATCTGCCTAAATCCCAAGTTCTTTAAAACCCTATCTTCCATGCATTCACAAAACCCTACAGGCACATCTCCAGCCTTTCCCCCTGCACAACGCAAAGGCTAGATTGTCTAAAAGGGCCTAAAAAGGCAGCGAGCGCCCAGACCATTTGATGTCTGAAGGCACCTAACTACCAGATTTCAGTGAGAGTTCGAAGGG